>NC_092580.1:33652500-33940000 GCF_037975245.1 Apostichopus japonicus
GAAGGTGTGTTTCAGGAGCCGTCATTTAGAGTTTTTCCTTCTGTTGTGATCTTCACAGTGCTCTCCACTACCAAGTTCATCCTACTCCAAACCATGGGATTGTGTCAGAATGAATTTTTCTCGAATTGATTACTCGAAGATTCCCGCTCATCCTGACGAACTATCTAATCTCAGCCCTACAATTTACATGTGGTTGTGCGACAAACTAAACGTCTTGGATAAAAGTCGCCATCTGGACTGGAGAATGGTTGCGTGTAAGTTAAATAGTACTTCTGTATTGCTGCAGCAATTGGAATTCCACATTGATTGAACATATTTTATAATTATATCTCTGTCAATAAAAGCTACCTTTAACATCTCACAGTTGTAAAACGTTGAACTTACTGGTCATATAATTATATTTTTGTACATGTAGATTTTGTATAACGTACTGTCAAACTCTTCAAAGTGTTTTGAGATAGTGATTGGAAAAGTTAAATTCTTTTTTTTTTCAGCTGAACTTGGCTACAAACAGGATGACATGGATCAGTTTGACAGACCAGATCCTCGTGAGTGGAATCCATCGAATAAACTATTTCAAACGTGGATCTATTCTCGGAAATCCAGCATAAGTGGTTTGATATCTTTACTGAGAAAGATTGGAAGGGAAGACATGGCGTATGATTTTGAAAAAAGGCTCGGCGAAGCTCACTAGATAAAATAATCGTATATGGAATACATCAGGTACTGCACTTTTACGTAGTGGATATCTTATAAATTCATACTGACAAAGTACAGATCAAAAGCAACGATCAAATGTTTGAACATGGATTTCTGTAAAAAGTTAAAATGCCGAGTATTGTAATTTGAGCAGTCGTCTCAATCCATTAGCGAGTGATGCATGACGTAACCGAAGTCACACTGCCACCGGTCGTAAATCTCTACCAGGCATCTGAAATTAGCATTTTGAGTGGTTGAATGAAGCTCACACTCACTGCACAGATCATAAATGTACTAAAGAACCGACCTCTAGAGCAGCTCTGCATATCAACTCATTCCTAGTGACTATATGGCATATATATAGCCTATATGTATATATAAATATAAGAGCAGAGCAGAGCGGTAAGAGCAGAGCGGTAAGAGCAGAGCGGTAAGAGCAGAGCGGTAAGAGCAGAGCGGTAAGAGCAGAGCGGTAAGAGCAGAGCGGTAAGAGCAGAGCGGTAAGAGCAGAGCGGTAAGAGCAGAACGGTAAGAGCAGAGCGGTAAGAGCAGAGCGGTAAGAGCAGAGCGGTAAGAGCAGAACGGTGGGTGTGGCGGGGGTTGGATGGTAATCCTTCCTCACTAGTTTATTCCTGATTGTATAGATATTAGAAATAATTTGTAGGAAGTAATAATGACAGTTTATGTTGCTAGGTAGTTTGATGCAGAGACAATGTGTCTCATACTATGTTTTGCTTTTCTGCCCTTTTTTTTGATAATGAGATTTTTTTAAATATTTTAACTTCATGTTTTTTTCAAACTTGACAATATACATATCGATGTGGTGATAGCTATACCGTGAATGGTACACATTAAATCAGATGTAATTCAGACAAAAAGAAAACAAATCTTTCCAGAGATCAAGTATCGCTATTGATCAATACATCAATATCGATTAAATATATCGGCATTCTATCAATATGTATTTTTATGAGCGTCTGCACAAAAAAAGGAGGAGCACACTTTGGCTTGAAATAAGTGGTTAACTGTCAAAAGAATGAACTGGTTACCCAGTATACAATAAAAAGAACGTTAGCGCAGAAAGGAGTGGTGCAGCAATATAAATGGGTCTTCAAAGATGAGTCCAAATTCACCAAACCTAAAGGTTTGAGAATTGTTTATATTTGGCACTTCTATGGATGCCCGGATCTGACATTCTCGTGCTTTCCTTGTTCCTGTAGTCTACAAGATTTATTTTCAACTTCTATATTTGTGGGATTTCTCTATTTTGCGGTACCTTTTAGCGTCTACATTGGTCTAGTTACGCAATACGTGTGTATAAGTCGTCCTTGTGAGGGATCGTATGGGAAGGTTTGCCCCTTCTCCTTTGAGAGATTGTGGTAAAATGGAGGGTGCTAAGATACAAAAATAATGCTCCACTTTTTTTTTTAATGTTGAAGAATGTTCGGCTGTTTAGGTTTAGGCATAAACATGTTATATATTTTTGTACTGTACACTAGTCATGAGGTCGACAGGAAGCAATGTCTCATTCTCAATATCTTCCAAACATCATATCCCATAAATGCATTATGTGTGAGAAGAAGAATTCTTAACCTATTCTGTGAAGTTCAAAGGTCATTTGAGTGAACAGAGGTCAAAGTCTCAACATGTAAACGTAATAACTCAGAAAGTATAGCTCATATGTTTAGCTCTCCATTAGTGCAAGAACCTTGCTGATCACATGATTTCATTTAATGGTCAACAGTTAAAAGTCTTTTTTTTCTTCAAGTGTTACTGTTGGATGCCCACATACAAAGTGCCTGTTGGCATTGTGGTTGATATAATTACAACAGGTGTAGACTCAGACGCTTAGTAAGTATTATTTATGACATGTTCTTTGCAACAACAATCTTTAACTCATAAATATATGGGTGGGGCTTTCTGGGGAATTGTCAAAATACAGTTTGAAAAATTATATCTCAACAAACACAAGTTGAATCAATGTCATACTTAGTAGGTAGATGTCCTGTGATCAGCAGATTATTTGTGGTTCCCATGCCTTGAATATTAATGGATGGGCGGGTCTTAATGGGAACTTCGGTTCTTGCTGATATGGTGATGATAGCACAAAATAAGAACTTTTAAAGGACATTTCCAACTTTATGTCGTTAATATCCATCAAATTGCAAGAATTAGCTTTTAAACACGTCACGAACCAAATATTTCATGATTTTCATCCTTGACATATTAGGTTCGTCACACTACTTTCACAAAATCAACCATGTTGTTTTTTGTGCATATCATGAATATTAATCAGTGAACATAATATTCGTAATCAAATATATCTGAAATAGTATGTTTAATTAGCTTTATACATATGTACTTGGCTAATACAATGTAAGTACAGTCAGTATATATATATACAGTACATGCTTATGAGATCATAAAATATGACCTCATTAATATTCATGCATATATATCTGCTAAATAGACTTTGTCAACATGATAACTTATGCTTGGTACCTTCCTTGTCATGTTGCTTAATTAGTTAGATAGTCCCTCTTCATTTTGGTGTGCACAAGTTCATGAATATTAACATGTATGGCTTACAACACTGTGAGTATGCTTGGGCATCGAAACCACTGAACGTTTTCGTTATCAGGTTCAATTGTTTTTCAAATTGCCGTTTAAGTTTCCTTTTAACATAACTGCTTAGATAAAAGTGTATGTAGACATACGATTAGTATAGCAAGGAACAAATATTTTACGAAGAACATAGAAATAGTTATTAGATTTTATAGAAAATGATATACTTTATATTTCTTCTTACATTTTTTATCTTTTATCATCAAATATATGAATATATCCTAAATTCTTTGTCAAAATGGTGTTCTACTCAAGTAAAGGTTCGAAATTGAGTAATGTGATTTGGCCAGTCACATTGCAGTTGTATTTGGCTTGTCACTGTGTGACATTTGATTTTGACTGCAGCTGACTTTTCGCTGCATCGTAACAATCTCGAAAAAGATTGCCTGTTCTTGTTAGTCTTCGGTTTTTATATAATTCAAATAGACAACCATTTAATGCATTTACGTACTTGAAATTATTTCTCTCATAGCTTTTGCGTATTGTTTCTAGCAAATTTGTTATCTTAAAGTAATGTAAAAAAGTTTTTTTTACGGTTTTGTTTTTTGTTTTTGGTGCGTTTACTTCTGCAATTTCTGATATAACCATTATGTGCATCATTCTTAGACAAGTAAATCTATAAAACTGTTCTCTATCAGCGTCTGCTGTATATTATGTAATTGGTGGCAACTTTGGGACATACATGTACGGCCAGTCCCAGTCACTGATTCAAATGTATTACTGTAATCGCATATACAAAACATAATAATAAGCAGTTATTTTTACGACGCTTAAGCGGCCACAAATGTGGGAGAAGCCCGCAAGGGCTTATGGATTACAACTTACACGTCGGGTGGCTTCCAATTCAACATTTTAACTCAACTTTGGAATCTTTTCAATTAAGAAAGTCATTTCAGATGGGAAAACCGTAAATTGCTCTTGGATGAAAAACCCACCTCACTATGACCCGGCCAAACAAAACATCACTTAGCATACAGAACTATTGAGTCTAACCATTGCTTGGCAGCAATGGTTAGACGTCACGCAGAAGTACCCTATTTCTGACATCAGATGTTGAAGACCCAAAACTACCCTCTTGTCGAGTCTTCGAAAAGTTTTCATATTGGTATTTATCAAGTGCCCTCTGTTGAAAGATTAAGAAAATGTAATTAAAAAGTGTTCTTTTGTGAGAATAGTTTGTTAAGAAACATTTAATCGTTTTGTAGCAAAAGAAAAAGAAAAAAATCAAATACTGGATTTTGTTGTGCAGAATGCCACAGAGGATAAAAAATTATGGGGAAGTTTATGAGAGGATTTTCTAGTTTGCTCTTTAGAATCAAAGTCGCACATCCCACCGCTCCTTCGACCCCCCCCCCCCCTCCTCCGAACCCATATTTAACCAGTTTCGCTGCCTTTACAGTGACTTGCAGAGGTCAGATTCTCAATCATTTCAACTTTGAACCCTATGGGAACTCTGCCTCTTTTGAAAATTCATTCCAAAATGGTAATCGACGGATCTGAAGCTTATTTTGCAGCTGGCATCTGTCGGCCAAATCGATTGACTTCCTATTTGAATTATTGATAACCGTTGATATTTAAACACTCTGGCTTTACCCGGTGACAGTATTTTGCCACGTTGTTGTGAGAAGCAAATTACTCACTCCAAAGCATTGCGCTCTTGACCAGGCAGGAGAAGCATTCACGCGAATAACGAAAACTTCTCCCGAATCGATGTTTAATAGACTCATAGGAAGTCAGTGAAATCGAAAAAAACAAATAGAACCGATCATTAGCTCAAGGATTATTCCACTAACCGTCAAAGCAGACTGGGGAAAAATGTGGGGAATTTTGGGATTCTAATTAACTTCCGTTACTAGGAACTTGTCTATACTTAACCCAGTACGATAAGAGATCAATGACAATAAGCTTTCCGTACAGCTAACACCTGGACATTTCGTGAACAAAAGAATTGAAGCAGACAGGTTACATAGGTTAATGTTGAAACGAAAGTACTATGTCATCAACAGAGGTTCCAGTAATGTATATGAGAGAACACAGTTACTATGTAAATCTTAAAGTTTTGTACCAAAGTAAAAACTGGATCGTGCTATGAATCGGTAGCATTTGCTATTAGGATTACAGTGAGAACTGAGGATATTGTTACGTTGGGGGTGCTCCGGCTCAATTATTTCAGGGCTCAATTATTAAATACATAGAACAGCAGATAAAAGAGAACTCCAGACATAGATATCATTGTAGAAAGTCAACTTTATTTCTTCTGAGATAATATGTTTGCTGGAGTGCAGATCCAGAATAGTGTATCTGAACTGCACTCTCTGAAGTACGGAATGCTAGTCTTTTTTCATTCTAAAAACTACAGAATCTAAGTCATTATAACCTCCTGTGAAGGGGCAATAACCTCTCTGTGACATAGGTCACAGTCACAGACTCTTTTACTTATAATTACTAAGGCACACAGAAGAGGGCTATCACTAACCACATTTTTATATACATGAGATGCAACAGGTTGCCATCCAGGGGCGTAGCGAGCGGGGGGTGTGGGGGGTGTCACACCCCCCCAATAATTTGGTCGCTGTCGGCAAATTTTGGGTCTGTCGGCAAAAAGAGAAAAGGTGAAGAGAGCGGAAGGAGAACGGGAGCTTCTTCCGTGCCAAATTTGACTTAAAATATGCACCAGATTGCATCTAAGGACGTTTCAAAACTAAAAAATTTCCAAAGGGGAGGGGTAGACCCCCTACCCTTAGACCCCTGCCCCATTTCAGTCACCACTTCCAGATCCGTCGGCAAATCAAATTTGACTTAAGATATGCACCAGATTGCATCTAAGGACGTTTCAAACTAAAAATTTTACAAAGGGGAGGGGGACACCCCCTCCCCTTAGACCCCTCCCCCATTTCAGTCACCACTTCCAGACCCGTCGGCAAGTCAAATTTGACTTAAAATATACACCAGATTGCATCTAAGGACGTTTCAAAACTAAAAATTTTCAAAAGGGGAGGGGGCACCCCCTCCCCTTAGACCCCTCCCCCATTTCAGTCACCACTTCCAGATCCGTCGGCAAATCAAGTTTGACTTAAAATATGCACCAGATTGCATCTAAGGACGTTTCAAAACTAAAAAATTGCCAAAGGGGAGGGGGACACCCCCTCCCCTTAGACCCCCTCCCCCATTTCAGTCACCACTTCCAGATCCGTCGGCAAATCAAATTCTCCACACTCCCCCAACAAAAACCCCTTCGCTACGCCCCTGTTGCCATCTGTTATTAAGCATGAAGATATCATGGAATTAAGACAAACGGGGCTTGTACGACTGTGATGTGTGTGACGGGTGACTAAACTCGGGAACAGGAATAAAGTAGTTACTCCTACAAAAAAGAGGATTTGGAGCACATGTCTTAAAGTGATAGGATGGGGATATAACTTCATACTACATTTCAATATGTGTCATTCCTAAAATCCAGTTGTTTGGAATTTGTTGGGATTTACACATATCCTCGGTTCTTATTTTAATCCTATAGTAGCACATGCTACCAATTTATCAGATTTGTCAGCACAATTCAGTATTTACTGTGGTACAAAGGTTTAAGATTTACAGTAGTTACTGTAATCTCTGTGTTAATCAGCTGTAACAGTGCAGTAGGCTAAGCATAGTGGCGAGAACGATATATCGTTATTGTACTTGCGACCATAGCTGCAGAACTTCCTCCTCCTTTCCCTGTCATCCCTGAGGGACCTAACTATTGATACTTATGTAATTCCACTAGTACATAACCAGTGGAACCCGATAAACCTCCTCGTCCTTCCCTTCCATCCCGAGGGACCTAACTATTGATATTTATGTTATACCCCTAGTACATAACCAGTGGAACCCGATACACCTCCCCGTCCTTCCCCTGCTATCCCTGAGGGACCTAACTATTGATACTTATGTAATTCTACTAGTATATAACCAATGGAACCCGATAAACCTCCCCGTCCTTCCCTGCCATCCCCGAGGGACCTAACTATTGATACTTATGTAATACCACCAGTACATAACCAGTGGAACCCGATAAACCTCCCCGTCCTTCCCTTCCATCCCTGAGGGACCTAACTATTGATACTTATGTAATACTACTAGTACATAACCAGTGGAACCCGATAAACCTGCCCGTCCTGCCCTTCCATCCCGAGGGACCTAACTATTGATATTTATGTTATACCACTAGTACATAACCAGTGGAACCCGATAAACCTCCTCGTCCTTTCCCTGCCATCCCGAGGGACCTAACTATTGATACTTATGTAATTCCACTAGGTCATAACCAGTGGAACCCGATAAACCTCCCTGTCCTTCCCTGCCAGCCCTGAGGGACCTAACTATTGATACTTATGTAATACCACTAGTACATAACCAGTGGAACCTGGATCAGACCTAAATAGTGCAATTTGTGCTATGCTGTTACATTTGTCGCATATAGAACTAAATCTGCACTGAGAGCACCAAGATGTATGCTAGGTATACCCAGATCCAATAATATAATATAAAGGAAAACCCTCCCATAAGATATACAATATTATTTCATAAATTTACAAATGATTCGATTTTTTATCAAAATTTGTAGCAGAAAATCTATAAGTCAATATCTATCTCGTGAACTAAGTTGAACGTTTAATTCACGCTTTTGTGACATTTCGTCGCGACTTCTGTAACTCCGTTTTTATTGATCTTCCAAACACCTATACAAATCGACTACAAACATTTCAAACTGGGCTGCTAAACTGCTGTTTGAGCAATCAAAATGCACCCACCATACCCCCTTCTTAGATCGTTGCACTGTTTACCAATTGAACAAGGATACGACTTTAGTACATGGCTGCATCTACGGTTTCTAACCAAAATATCTCAAATCAAATACCAAAATATCTGTGAAATTATATCCATTAAGCAATTCAAACGCAATACCCATCTAATTTTGTTATTTTACTGTTCCTCAAACTGTTGGTCTTACTTATAATAAGCATGATTTTGTATCTCTGGTCCAGTGTCATGGAATTCCCTTCCCAATTATGTAAAAATCATACCCGATAAATCAGTGTTCATTGCTAAGCTGAAAACGTTCCTCTTCACGAGGTACTTCGGCTGATTTTGTTTTAGAGTTTGTTTTGGTTTTGATGTTATATTTACGGCGCTTTTGAAAAGTTTTGTTTATATATTGTTTGGTATTATTATTATCATATAATATGCACATGGGCGGGCCCCATATGGGTTTAACGGAAATTAGAAAAGGGTTTATTATTGCTGGGTAACTCGGGGATGACTGATTGGGTCCCTTGTGGGTGTTTCCATGAAATTTGTATGGATTAACCAAGGGATGCCCAGATTTGTTTTATGTGTATATAATATGGGTTTTACATCGCCAATTAATGAGAACAAAACATGTAATATCCATACGCAGGCCTTGCATGAGTTTCAAATAGGGGGAAATTCAAACGGCCATATATTAGGGTTTGTTTCAATATTACTAGCCAAATGTCCTATTAATGTGGATTGCATATATGATACAAATGGCTAGATTAATGTGCGATAAATCTCGGATGAATGTGGGGCCCCGGTGTGGACTTTAACATGGGCAAATTAATGATAAACAGAGGGATGTCCAGTTGTGTTCCATGTGGGTAAACAATATGCAGCACATATAGGCAATTAATGTAAGTATACCACATGTATTTTTATGGATACTAAAGGTTAACATAAGGGGTTTCTATTATTGGCTGTTTCATCTTTTGTGTAACTTGTTTTAAATGGTTAAACCCAGCTATTGTTAAACATTCAACATTGCAACATTCATATCGCTCACCTATGCAGCATAGTACGCACATCCATGAGTAATTGCTTATAATGTTCAGGAAGTATACATGTTGACATCCTGACAATGGAATTGTCACAACGGATCATTACACCTACTCAGTTTATAATGCAGTTTTGCGGTGCTGGAAGTATCGTTATTGGTTCCGATAAGCAAGAACATATACCAATCATGGCGTGTGTGTATGTAATTGTGTGCGTTTACGTGTGTGTATATATTATTCTCGTGAGCAGGAAATCTCAGTAATGACATGTTAGATCAATGTCCTACATACATAGGAGATATACTTAGGTTACATGGTGGATATATACTAACATGGTAGATGTGCCATGTTGAGTGTATGTGCTCGATTTACTTCTGGTTCCCATATCATGAACGGTTTTAGCTATACGTTATGTCCAACTCAATTGTCAAATGTCTTCACAATATTACGTCCAGTCAGCTTTATACTGCATTTGATATGGCTGTTTCCAATAAATGATAAATTATATTCAATTATAGATATCAGTATAATATTTGACCATATTGGGCCCATTATGGGTCACGGAAAGAAAACTGTGTAGGCTTCATTTGGGGTTTCCCAAGTTGGTGTTAAAGTGCTTTGCCCAGATATGGGTTGCCTACTTCAGATCTATACTAGCTGAACTAATAAAACAGAAAAAGCCCGCATGATTACATCGTTATCATCATCATCCCAAGAGAGGTTGCACATACGAGATATTTTTGAACAATTGAAAGTCCTTGGATGTGATCTGGTGCAATGTTTTGCCAGTTCATCATTATCATACGATATCATATTATCAACAAATTTTGTTTCCTGTTTGAATTCTTTTACATGTTCTTTTACATATTTTATCAGAAAGACAAACACAGTGATCTTTTACAATTTTTCCAGTAGGATGATTCTTGTTTATTGTCCAATGTCTGGACTTTAATACATTTGACGAACTTAACTGATGGACAATATAAACTTTTATATTTTGTAAGACAGCTAGATGTGCAGTGGCCTAAAAACAAATATCGTTATCGCAGTGTATTTGAAATGTAATAATTATTTATAGGAAGCGTATCACATACGATTGCTAGCTTAGCTTCATAACATGCTGTCCGTGCAAACAACTTAGGACGAATAATAAAAAAGATGAGAATGAACGTTGTCGACTTCGTTGTGCATACGGTTCGTGACACTCCATCGAGTGCGGTTAGGTAGGCAATATATACGCAGTGGCCAACTGTAGGCTTGTAATTGGCTATAGGCTAAATTTAGCTAATTGCATCTGCCAAATTAAATAAGTAGCTGTATCAGTAGGCCTGAATGTTACTACGATTATAATAGAGTTAACGGAGCTGACGAGTATTCGAGATCAAAAGAGCAATGACAAAATACCATGCTAAGAAAACAGTTTTTAACATTTTTTCGACACTGAAAGGGGGGAGGGCAGTTGCTCCCCGTGCCCCCCCTGGCTACGTCCCTGGTCCTTGGGTAATTAACTCAATCTTCATCGCTTCTCTTTTTCCAGGTGAATTAATGGGGACCTACGAGGTTACTTTTAAATACAGTTGCATACGCCGGTTTGTGGATGCACCAAATGGGGAAGACCCCCATGGGATACGTAGTGCCCTTTGAGGAATTTGTTTGTTTTGAACACTTGAATCTGTGGGCGTGACAATTAAGACCTTGCCTTAATTATATACTGGAAACCTTATATTTTCAATTTGTTAACCTTGCTTCCATTTGGTTCAGGTACAAATAATTCCCCAAGAATCTGTTGCTACTGCATGCCAGCAAGTCAATCAGGGACATTTCACTATCTGAATTTAGGACTAAACCCAATCGCATTTATTAGAATGGGCGGGATCCCCCATGGGATATGGATCTGGAGTTTCAAGCTATAATTTAAAAACTTCTCCGAGTACTCAGAGCATGGAACTTGCAATGCTCACCGAGCGAGATCTATTTAATGATGAAACAATACCTGAATGCTGCTGATTTGCGAGAACTGCAAAACTACGTGCCATAACGTAGGCAAAAATCAAAACTGACTTCCTTATTACCAGTTCAGTATTTTTTATTAAAACTTTCATGAGACAGTTGGTTCAGAAAAAGTGTTGTTTTGAGTATTGTATTGTTGAATAGTCAGAGGTGCTAATCGTTACTCAGTCAACTCTGGGGTGGTAATGTCTTCTGAATTCCCCAACTGATTTAGGTTTGGATGTGATCCATTATGGATGGCCAGATGCGGACCTACGATTTCTTTAAGAGAGGGTGCGATCCCCGGGTTTGCTAAAGTCGACTCCCATACATGTAGAGGGGAAGTGCTGGGGTTCGTTACAGAAAACTTCAAGACGTCGAATGATACATGACGCATATGTAGACTATTAATTAGGTTTGTAATTCTGTCTAAGCATAAGGTTGTGCTTTAGAATTCTGTGTGTGGTTGAAAGGGGTTTTAAACTCCCACAACCTCTGCATACGGGCTCCTGAAGAGGTCCTGTCCACTTTACTCTAAGGAACATCGACTAATACCCGTGGAGGTAGAGACTGAACGGATGAATGTCTTTGCTGCATCAAATTGTTTGTCAAGGACGGTGTGGTATCCATTCATTTATTCATTTATTTATTTGTTTCATCAATTGTTGAGGACAAAGAGTAAGTATGAAAAGAACAGTTTATATGTAAAAGTGAATGGAATTAAACTAAGAACCCTTAATGGCTTTAACAAATAGAATACTTCCTGAATGAAAAAAACACAAAAGAAATGGTTAACAGAACTGTAGAGCAAACATTCTTGCCATTATAGTCGTGTCTGTCTATTGTTTGTCCTCCCAACTGTCCCTCCCTTCCGTTGTAGATCAGTATTATCCAGAATGTTTTATAAAAAGTGCCATCACTACACTGGCTGCGTAGAAAACGTCGATTCTGGGCTTGACTGGCTTGTCGTCTCTACAAAAATAAAGATAAACATGAAGTTTTACTTACTTTGGAAAGATGTACTTAAATTCATTAAAATGATGCATCGACTAACACAAGATTGAAACGAAGTCTGCAACAACGTGTTCGATAGGTAGTATATGCAAGTTTAAGCGTACTGCAAACAAATATCCAGTCGCTCGATCAACCAACCAACCAACAAAAGCAGAGAGAAAAACTGAAGACGAAAGATTCAAATATTAAACTGTGATATATCAATTCCAAGCTCAACATATTTCCTTTTATTTCTTTGATATACAATTCCGAAATAACTGCATCAATCACAAGTCACAATATTGATTTAGTACCATCAGTTATGAATATGTATCAAACTAATTTGTCCAAATTGTTTCAGAAATGTTGCTATTATGTAATTGATCAGAATTCGAACAGAAGGGGCAAAAGGTACCAAGTCTGTAGTTATGTAGTCCAGAACACGTACCACCGAAGTGATACTCAATGGATTTCTTCATAAAAAGAAACTAAGAAGGAAAAACCCTTTCTTCCCCCACCCCCACCTGGATCCAACTATTGAACACAAGACAGTAATGGTTTCTGCAAAGGTCAAAGGTTATTTCAAGTCAACTGAGGTTAATGTCTGAAAACCTTGTAAACACTTCAGAAGGTAACGCATTGATGAATAGTATACAAGGTATGTGGATTCACCTTATTGACTCAAGAAGCATATTGTTTCATGCTGAGGTCAAAGGTCAAGATTCAGAAATCCTTGCAAACTCTGTAACTGCCATAGAAATTGAACAAGGAAGAATGCTGACACAGTGTATCGCCGTGTGTTTATGCAGCGAAGCCTTGAAAAAAGTGAGGGCGCATTTCGCTGTGCAGCAAAACGCCAGACCATATGTACTTCTTCATACGTACATTGTGCATTCGACTTTGAAATTGAATTAGATTTTACCAGTTTTTTTGAAAGAGTGTACTTTTCTCAAGAGGAACATGTTATGGCGACCATATTGGTTAAGTACTATACTCCTGACTTAAGAACCATATTTGAAAACATTTTTTGGTTTGTATTATTTTAGTTCCCCCCATTCCCACACACCTATACTTTTGTGTAATACTTCCATATAAGTCTGTGCATGCAGTTCTCTGTTTAATGTTAATGTTGTAATGTGGGCAGTTGTTTATGCAGGCTAACAGATCCCACCTTTTGAAGTGAGAGTCCAAAATGTTTGATGCATGTCTACATTCAGTCACAGTCATCAAATAATGAGATGTTAGCACGAGTAGTGGCTTATGTGTGTCGTTTGGCCTACAAATCTTTGTCCGAACATGGTTAGTGAAAATCATAAGGCCTTAAAATCATATAGTTGAGGAAATTTAGGCAAATAGCCCATAAAGCAGCCAATACTCATAGCTAGTACAGTAACTACTGTTCATGTTCCACAACCGTGCATCAGTAACTACTGCGCTGTGTTCGTAACACGGTAACATGTGTTCCAGGTGGCACAGTAAGTACTGCAAGTGTTTTCTTACTGCAAATTTTAAAAATTTAAAAATTTAAAATTTAATTTTTAAAGTTTAAAATTTACATTTAAAATATTTAAAAATTTAAAAAAATTAAGATTTTTTTTTTAAATTACTGCAAATTGTCACCTGTCGGACTCGTGGTTCAACGTGTAACAGCTTTCCAGTAATTACTGTGCCAACTGTAACACATGTTACCGTGTTGCGAACACAGCGCAGTAGTTACTGATGCACGGTTGTGGAACATGAACAGTAGTTACTGTACTAGCTATGAGTATCGGGTGCATAAAGTTACTGTTCAGAATATACCTGGCTAGGCTCAGTAGGCTTTGGCTATCTCAAAACTCAGATTACTGGCTAGGCGTATACCGTAGCCATTTTGCCACATTTACAGTGTTGGGAATAGGTTGCAAATGGAGGATGTGTTTGAATATTTGTACAATTCTAGATAAATTAATAAACTGACATATTCTAGGATTTAGTTATGCACTAGGCTAACCTACGTTAGACCAAGAGCAAGGCTACGTTCATAGGACTAAGTTAGGCTAAGAATATTTTCTTAGTATTGAGTTGTTAGTGATTAGCACAGAATACCGTAACCGTCACCCCATGTTATTCTGGCATGTGAATCTATCGATAGGAATACAGTTTTAAGTAAAATGAGGTGGTGATGATGATTGTCATTGGACAGCCGTAGCCGGTTAAGGGGCACAGGCTAACTATATCCAGGGTCAAGTGAATAGCAATACAGCAGCTGAGACGACACAAGTAAACTAATTAGATTCCTATGCAATTGCTTCTACTATCACTTCCTACGAATTCCATATGTAACTGCAGTCCATTACCACATTTTTGATGATTTTTGCACCAAAATGCGGCACACGATATCACCATTTCGAGTGATTTATGTCAACTTAATCACTTTAACAGAATCTATTTTCCAATATTCGGAAGTCAAACGTCATTTGAGTTCAACAAAGGCTAAAATCTCTTAAAACAACACTGTTAAAAAGGAAAAATAATTGTTTTAGATGAAATTGGTACGTACATTCACCTTATTCAGTACGAAAACCATCTCTGCACACTTCACTTTAAATGTTCTCATATATTGCAAATGCGGCAAAGAATGACAAAGCCTTTCAGCTTTCTGGTTTACCTCGTAAACCTCATAATCCAACGAGTTTTCGAATTAGGGAGTTTCGACATACCTAGTCAATATTTCGCTGCTACCACGAAATTTCAATGATGGTGTGTGGTCCCTCATTACCCTTAGTTGCGTACACCACTTTACTAAGTACAATCCTATATTATTAAGTACTTCACCAATAATGAAGGACTTTATAGAAACATCGGAATCATACTATTGCAGAATAAAGTGAAGGTTTGAGATAAAATATTCGAAATTTTCAGATGCGAAGAAGAAGAAGATTTTCGATAAAAAGTTGGAATTCGGAAAGTGGAAATTTTATACAATATTCGAGAAAACAAGCTTTTGCCAAAAAAATGAAAATGTCGAGAAAAGTTAAAATTTCGGGAAAGAGTTAAACTTCGGAAAACCTTCAAATTTAAGATTCTATTATTATTAAATTCTGTAGTCGAAAAGGGAATTGTCACAAACCTGTTGTTGGTTCTGGACAATCGCCACGCCTAACGAAGCGGAGGTTCTTGTTCGTACAGCGAGCGTGTTTCAGCCAACAGTGAGTGAGGTAAGTGATTCCGTCTGACCCACACACACGTCTTCGTGGGTTTTGAATGTACCTGCATTCTAAGTCGCAAGGATGGGCTGTAAAGAAATCGACTGAGTTTAATTTATAATGTCTAAAGGCTTTGATTGTTTAATCATATCAGTTAATGCTACCAATTTCCAGGATATTTGTTTGGAGATCTGTTTCAATTTTTCTAACATAAATTTTCATTATTGTATTTTTAACGGACTTAATTTCCAAATGGCAAGGACTGTGAATAGAGTTGACAATAATTTTGAAACTCACATGAATATACTACATCTTATGATGCAAAATATATTACAGAAATACTAAATTAAGCCTTCCGCGTTTACATTGACTTATACTGAACTAGCAATCATACTGGTGGGTTCCTCATTTAAATCTTCATGGACCTAACCATGAATCGGAACATACATTTTGATTATTTTAAAATATATGGCCAACCGGCTACCACATTCATGATTTGTTGATCTGTTGTAATGAGCTCTTCCTCTAAGATATCGTCTCTTACAACTTGCCAATTTTAGTTATCATTTTAAGATAAAGTTACGGCCATCACAAGCTAAGATTTATGACCTTAAGATGAGATTTTAGTTTGGGCCTGTACAAAGAGACATCTTAATCTTGCTAATTTCGTGAAACTTGCATATAATGAACATATGCAAGTTTTCAGATTGCTGGCTAAAGTGGGCCTTTTGTGCAAAAGGGGAAGTTGAACTTCATTGTGTGAGTGATGTCAGAGATGCACATTGACAAAACAACAAATGCTGTGTACTTCTTTTTATTGTTTTGACCTTTAGTTAAGTACGATTTCAACGTTCAATATATGGAGTTGTGAAGCTTAACACAAATACCAATAAACATGATTGGAGAGTCTGGTGCATCCTCTTTACAACTATAGAAAAGGGAATTTGATTTTGTTTTCTTTGTTGTTGCATTTTGCATTTCTGCTCAATCCTTTGCAATTTTCCACTGGAAATGTGCAACTAAATGGGTATCTTTTGCATATTCCATTCACAATTTAATATAATCTCCTATAGATGAACATGTTTAAAAAAATTTACCAGCCCTCCCTTCGTTGGTCCTTTTCCCACTTCTTACCACATTCTTACCTCTTATACCTGCCCCTCTCTGGCCATCATTGTTATTTTCTTCAGAGCTCTCATCCTCTGAACTCGAGTCTGCGTTACAAAGACAAAGCTGGACGACGATTAGAAACAGTGCAAAGTACAGGAAAAACCTCATCTTCTTCTGCGAATTACACAATGAAGGTTGTATTATAACAGAATGTCATTTTTACAGATAACAGTTCAAATATTTGAAAAGGTTAAAACTATGGTTATTATATACTTAAACAGCGATTGGCAGAAAAAAAAATGCGAGAAATAAAGTGCAATGCAACCAACGATGCCATTGGATTTCTAATTGCAATTATATATACACATATATATATATATATATATATATATATATATATATATATATATATATATATATATATATATATATATATATGTATATATATATATATGTTCCAAATATATTGACAGTTAGCCAGTAACTCCACAATGGTACTAAACTACGTACTGTATTGACAGTTAGTCAGTGACTCATACTATGTGACTAAACTACACACTATATTGACAGTTAGGCAGTTTCTCTGAACTATGGGACCAAACTACATACTACATTGACAGTTATGCAGTAACTCTTACTATGGGACTAAACTACGTACTATATTGACAGTTAGGCAGTAACTCTTACTATGGGACTTAACTACACACTATATTGACCGTTAAGCAGTAACTCTTACTATCGGACTAAACTACGTACTATATTGACAGTTAGACAGCAACTTCTTAGTTGTTTGTCCTCCATAGAGAAATGCAAATAATCATTTATCACAATATTTCCGACGTAACGTCATGAAATATTCGATATGAACCGTCCCCTGATCATTGAAAATTTAAACACAGGATTAGTTGTATTATATTGACAGGGCCTGTTTGATAATCTTTATTGTCCGAAGATAGTTCGCATCGGATATTTTTTGCACAGATTTGTTTAGTTAATCCCTGCCCCGAAGAAAAGAAAAGAAAAATCTCAAAGGAAGCAAGGGCGGCGGAAGCACTTTTAATCTGGGGGGGGGGGGGGGCACCGACATCAAAGGGCACTTTGCAGAAATTCGATTGGACTGATGCAGCCTTATATTTAGTTTCCTTTATAACTCTTATTGTCTTATCTTATTTGCGTATACACATCACTCCATCAACGCCCCCACCCCCCCCCCCCCCCCCAAGGAAAATATGCATACTAGCACTGCAATATCCAATGTGCAAATTGGGAAACAAGGAACAAGTTTTCTTTTGAGACAAAATGAGGTGAAACCATGCTAGTTGCTAATGTAGGAATCCTCCGAGTTAGAGTTTATGTCTTGTTAATATCTTAACCATTTTTTCCATTCGACATAGCTTGAGTTTGACCCACAGATATTCATTAAAAGTCATGGGCGTAGCCAGGATTTGTATGCACGACTATCTGAGCGGAGCGCCACCATCGGTTGGCGCGGAGCGTACAAGAAAATTTTTGGTTTTACAAACCCCTCAGATGGCCGGAAACGGCCCTTCCCGAGTGTTCATTCTGGTTCCCTGGCCTCTTGCTAACTTGAGACACCCCAATTTTTATGTAGCAAAAGGGCACATTTTTAACCTGAGGAAAAGTGGGGGGGGGGGGGGCACGTGCCCCCTATGCCCCCCCGGTTCCGCCGCCCTTGGAAAAAAGAAAGAAAAACAAAACAAAGCAAAGCAAATGAAAACGAGTCATGAAAATACTTACTCAGGATAGTAATGGAAGCAATAGAGACCTTGATGATCAAAGAACCATCGATAAATGTTTCGGAGTTTGGGTTAAACAGTTAGTTTAAATAGTTTTTCACATGTGCCCATGGCTTTGTCATAGGATGGTGTATGATTTCACAATTTCCTCTAGAAAATGTTAAATATACATTAATGCTCACATGGTGAAGTATGGTTGTAATAAGTGCAGTCGGTTTCGATGTAGCAAATTAAGAAGAAAGATAAGAGTTATTTCCTTACTGATTTATCGATGAACCATTTGAAGTTATGACTCATACGGTATTACACCGACGGGGGAATAATATTTGCGCAAAATACCACCGTATTAACAACACTTCTTAGTACAGTCATACGTTATCGGAATCTTATTGTTTGACCTTAAGACATGATATGCCAATCGAAAGTAAACTATAAACTTTAATATAATACAATAATAAAGTACAGTACGAAAAAGCAGTATCAGTTAATGGTCTAATGAAACAATAGGATACGACGACTTTTATTTCTTAAAGGAGAAATAAACTCTGGGGTTTTGCAGTAACCTAATAGTAGGGACTAAGATTCTTACACCCTCTGTGAAATAACTAGCCAACTTGAACTACCTTTTCCCGAATTTCGAGGAATATTCTCATTATTTTTAAAAACCTACTGTGCTGGCGGCCCTTATAGAACGAGGGCGCTTCAAAGATGACGTCAGCGAGCCACATCGTAAGTTAAATAATTCCCCTATCTGCATATGAACAGTACTTGCTCTCGGAGAATGTTCGGAAGTTGGTGCAAAATGCCGGAGTACCAAAAATTTGGTTGAGTGACAGGAGAGGGGAAACGATAATATGTTATTTATGACGGGGAAATTGTTTCCAGAGATAAGAGAATGTATAGGCACAAAAGCACCAAGCTTGCCCCTCCGTCGCACACATATTACTAGTATTGGAAGTACTAGCATCATATAGTGACTGCCAGTGTTGGCCACAGATGAGATCTGTTTAGCAAGCTCTAAGTCTCGTTGTCTCAGTTCCTCCACTGTGTATTCAGGGTCGGAAAGTATTTCGGAAGGAAAATTTGACTAGATATTGCCTTATTTATCAGGCGCGTAGGAAAAGTATGTGTTGAAATGCGATATGTGGATCGCTTAGGTCACGAAACAAGCGGAGTACTGTGTCGGACTTGAAACAAAATTGCGAGTGCCATGGGCGACAATTAAATCGCTTTTTAAGGTTGAAAGAAAATTTTCAAGCAATCTTGTTGCTTCTGTCGAAAAGAGCGTACTGCAAAACGGTATTCTCCAAGCAGAAAAGTCTAGGATTTATTTCCCCTTTGAAATATAGGAAACAGACCGAGCAAAAATAAAACAGCAATAACAACAACTTGTTCCACGAACACGTGTTTACAGATTATCTATAGGTGTATCAGTTGTAGGGAATAAATGGATACAGAACCTAAATATGTGACTCTTAATGGTAGTTTGATGATGTACATGATGAATCTTTAGCTGCAGTCTTTGTTATTGGTAAAATCCAAAGGAAAAAGTACCAAGTTTTACCAAGGTTGCGTTTTAATTCAGCTTTCGGATCGTATGGTGGAAATGATGTCATCTGAGAAGATGAACTTGTTTTCAAGAAACCCTTTTAGTTAACGCGACGAGTAACTGGAATATTATTTTGGCGGTAATGTAACGAAGAATAACGATATCATTAATGAAGGTTAGTATTAACAAAATGCGTAATTGAAAGGAAGGTAACTTACAAGTAGTCAACATATCACTATAGGAGAAAGGTAAGCCGACGAGTAACAACTATAACATTATAAGATAACATTGCGAGTAACAACAACATGATTGACAGGAAGGCAACTTGAAAAGTAACATAACCTGATGAATATAACTTCTGTACCGTTATAGAGGTAACGTGACGTGTAACAAAACATAAATGAAGGTAAGGTAACGAGAACAGTAACATCAATATCACTGTAAGGAAGGTAACCCGACGAGCAGCTTCCATATACCATAATATATATATATAGGTAGATGACGATTAACACAAAGACTCATTGAAATGCATTATGTAACATTACCAATTATACTATAACGAAATTCTATCCAATATAAAATATATAAATATCTGATAATTATATCATCAAAGATGAGCATATTACTCAGCGATTCACCATATTACACTAATTGAATGTTGAAGTAAACAGAAATTAAAAAAAGAGCTTTATTTCGTGGTTTATTTTTAACTCTTTGCAAATCTATACCATCTAAGTTGCCTAGTAGTCTTGCTATTTATGAATTACCATAATGAACATTTCATCCGATAAAACAAACAACATCATTAAACAAATAAATGAAAACGAAAACAATCAGTTTTAGATGAGCCGAACAGGAAACGGTAAACAATCGAGCAGATTATTGAGTTGAAATTTGATAAATATTTCAAAGATAGCCTATTTTAAAACCCCATAAGAAAGTAACTCATTAGTTTATCTAGTCAAGTTTCATTTAAAGTAGTGCAGCAAAACTCTTTAAAATTTTGAAATTAGCTGTAATATTTTTTATTGTAAGATCGAAAGTGTCCGGCCGACGAAATGATGAGGTTTGGATCAAATTGATTAATAATCATTATTCAATTACAATCATGATATGAAAAATAATCTAGAAGGATGTCGTAGTTTGGTTAAGTGAAATCTTATTGGAAGAAATACTCATACGTTTGTTAAAAATTCCCACTAAATAAAAAAAAATAAAAAAAAGGTTTTAAATGTAATTTTTAGACTAGGCGTCTTCCTATAGGTACGAGGCATCTTATATACAGTAAATACTATTGTGTAACTGGCTATTCGGATCTGTATGCACCATATTATGATAATGTTGGTGTCTGTTAGAGTTTGTGGTCATACAATGAGTCCATCGTCATGGTTTGTCGTCATGGTTGTATATTTTACATGGTTCTCAATTGTTGGTATTTTCCGTTGAAGATACACATAATTATGCAGGTTAAAACTACTTATAAAGTTGGAAATCTGTTCTCGCGTTTCAAGATCCAAACGGTTATTAAGGTGGAGGTTGAAACGTAGAACTGGGGCATGGTCCAAGACTGCCTACCATAAGCGTCGGATCGTTTCTAACACATGCCACTAACTGTAACAAACATGGTGAACCATAGTTCGTTCCATCAGTACCGCAAACAGGTTGTCTAAGAAGCGGGCAAACATCTGGACATTCTACGGCAAAAGGCTCGGTAGTTCCAGGACTAACGCCGGCAAGAAAGGCACTCGGGGAGGTACCACCTTGGCTTGGGCTCACGCTCTGGGTGGTGACTTGCGTCCTCGGCGTTGTGTTTGATCCAATGGTAGATGGTCCACTAGTTTCTGCAGTTTCTGCAGTAGGTGAGGTTGGATTCGATGTCGCCGATTCTGTTTCTGCAGTAGGTGAGGTTGGATTCGATGTCGCCGATTCTGTAGGAATCAAGGATGCGGATACCCGTGACGTAGGGGACGATGTAATAGTTTCACGGCTGCTAGCTGATGACGTTGTACCTCTGCTACCAGTAGTTCCTATTGGTTTTGACGTTGATTCTTGCCCTGAGACAGGAAAACGACGACAGCAAAACCTTATTATTATACAACGTCAGTTAAAAACAACTTTAATGAAAATGTTCATGATAGCAGGCGCGCAATTTTTGAAATTCAACCAGCTATTGTAAGCATAACGCAGTCGATCAATCAACCCATCGAACTGCTGGTTTATTAAACTTTCGCTAACTTTTGTATATTTTTTTACTATCGCTATATCAAACGTTCCTTGCGATGGTTAAGCAAACAAAACAAGAGCCAAGAGAGAATGCACTTTTACAGGGACTCGGACTGTGGCTCTGGGCTCTTCGATGCACGCCTTGTAGAGGGGACTGGGGTCCTCACCCAGCAACAAATTAAACATTAAAACGTGTAATATTGCATTTCGCGGATCTCATTGCTATATTGCATGGCTATAAATCAGGTCTTTATTTAACCCTATGCACAGACGTAATTAAATTATTTGTATAACTACTAACAATGTTTGGTGTGGGGTTGAAAGTGAAGGGTTTGTGGTGGAGGGGAGGAGGGGGGGTGGGACATATTTGAAATATGACAATGTTGAAATGAACCCACCTGCAGGTGTTGGAGGTTCAGGGCATTCTCCTCTACTGACGAAATTTATTTTGCTGTTAGTACAACGAGCTGCTTTCAGCAAGCAATAACTGGTGTAAGTAATCCCGTCTGTACCACAAACACGTCTCCGTGGGTTTGTAACGGGCTCACAATTCAATTCGCACGGATCCTCTGGTAAAACAAGAAAAAGAGAGTGATAAAGAGAGAGGTATATAGAAAGTAGATGTAACACCCACATAACCCAACGGACGAGTCCGTGAGAAGAAGAGGGCGTGCTAAACACGGCTAATGACCATCTCCATGAATCTGCAGTCCACATGGTTTCCTAATGACTGTGAACCGCCTACTCGCCTTCACCCCCTTGAATTGCTATTTGATATCAATTTATATCAAGTTGATCTATAGGCTCGTTAAACATTTTAATAGTTTTTTGGAACAGATGTATAATAAGAAAAGCAAAATAAAACATCGGACTTGATTCTTGTAACATATACGAGGTACTGAGGATTGAAAGCAGGACATGTTTAGTTCATAAAAGCACCCGCCCCAAAGTTGGGGGAGGAGGAGGAGGAAGAGGAGGCGGGAGTTGGTGGGACGAGGCGCAGCGCGGGGAACGACGGTGGGCATACATGTTGAAAACAATGCAAATAACTTTTTAGTCACTGAGTGGGGAAAATGAATTATTTAAAGTTGAACAAGATGCGTAAACCGACAATATGAATTATCTAGGGAGTTGCCCTCGCCGAGTGAGTTACCATCACCGAGTGACGTACCATCATCGAGTGAGTTACCATCACCGAGTGAGTTGCCCTCACCCAGTGAGTTTCTATCACTGAGTTAGTTGCCCTCTGGAGAGTTGGATTGGGATTGAGCAACTGCTGTATGCTCTCTTTATCCCTATATAATTCAGATACTTTCGAATTTTTCATTTAAACTTAAAGAGTACAGAGTTTTTTGTTACCGTTTTTGTTGTTTCCAGCTTCAATTACTCCTCCAACTGCCCCTTCTCCTCCTTCTCCTTCTCCTCCTTCTCCTGCTTCTACTCCTTCTCCTGCTTCTCCTGCTTCTCCTTCTTCTCCTTCTTCTCCTCCTTCTCCTGCTTCTCCTGCTTCTCCTCCTTCTCCTTCTCCTCCTTCTTCGTCCGTTTGGTCTGTATCAGCTGGTTCTACCCTTCCTTCGGTAGTTGTCTCGGCATCTTTCTCCTGTTTATTGTTTGGTTCACCATTTTGTTCTGGTTCTTCGGTCTCTCTTGTTAAAGTAGTTTCTTGTTCTGGTTCGGCTTGGTCTTCCTCTTCTTCTATTGGTTGTCTCCTCGTTGAACCATCTTGTTTGTTTCCACCGACATTATTCTTTCCATTCTTTCCTCCATTATTGCCAGTTTTACTATTGCCATTACCTCCATTTTGTTTCTTAACCCCCGTTCCCCCTGGTGGTTTCTTTCCTGTTTGTGATTTTTGATTTCCACGTCCCTGCTGATTATTTACGTTACGTCCTCCTTGTTTATTTGTATTGCGCCCTCTTTCTTGATTTGGTGTTTCAGTTTCTCTGTCTTGATTATTTCCACCGCGATTTCTACTTGTACTTTGCTGATTAGTGTTTGTGTTGCCTTCTCTCACCCTGTTTCCATTTCCTGTTCTCCTCTGCCCTCCTTGCCCTCCTTGCCCTCCTCCTCCACCTCGCCGTTGTGCCTGCGCCCTCCTGCCTGCTTCATCAGAGTCGGAGCTGGAGCTGGAGCTGGAGTCGCCACCAGATAGACTTAGTTGGAGGAGGAAGAGGAAGACCACGAAGTACAAAGCACACCGCATGCTGGCTGGTGTAATACAAATATCATAAGTTTGTTTGGAAAGAGTTAAGGTGTTTGCACTGAATGCGACATAAGTGGTTTGAGATCAAATTTAATATTTAATCAACAATAACCATACTGATTTTAAGCATTCATAGTATCAGTCATGCTAGATTTTGGCTTATGGCACTGGTGAACTTGAATTCTACCAACTTTATTCATCCCTTCACGGAAACGAATCTTTAGAAGTAAACTCAAGTTTAACCAAGTCAAGGTGAACGCCCTCCCCCCCCCCCCCCTCATCCCCGGCCTGTAATAAATATTCCCTCTCGCAATTTGTACGAATATTGAAAAGAGGAAGTAGTTTCTCTCTGATTTCTCGTCAATGTTTTAGGGCTATGCATTTAAGAATATTAAACATTATATCTGATCAACGAAGAATCTATGGTAGGGAAGGATTTCGAAAAGAAAATTGAATACAGTATCCGTTCCAAAAGAGTTACATTTCTTTGAATTCCGGTCTAGCTTTTTTAAATGCAGCTGTTAATCTTTGTTATGCTCACAGATGCACAAAACCAGATAAAAGGAATAATAGCCCTTTGTTACCGAAACAAATGGAATACTTTCTCTTGTCCAAGCAAACGTGCAATTATTAAAAGTTCAAGCTAATGTAATTTCCCTTTCAAGATTAAAGAATTTTTAGCCGACTTTTATATGCAAATTAACTTTTGCCTAAGTACACCTAAATTCCCCAAACTGAATGGTTTCGAAAGCAAAGACTATTGGTATATTGGAAGAAAATGAATATATATATATATATATATATATATATATATATATATATATATACATATATATATATATACATATATATATATATATATATATATATATATATATATGTGTGTGTGTGTGTGTGTGTGCGTGTTGGATATATATATATATATATATATATATATATATATATATATATATATATATATATATATATATATATATATATATATATACAAAAATTAAATAAAAATATATACTTACATTGATTTGGAAATGATTGGACTCCAAATTGTCAGGATGCTTGTTCAAAAATATCTAGCTGATACTGATTAACTTGATCTTTCGGTCAGTGTGACCTACTCTAAGTATTACAGCAATAGTTATTCAGTATTTCTCTCTTATCGGAATACCTTGTTGCTATACAAGAATTTTGTTATTCCGGTATTATAATAAGTTATTTCCGGTACTTTAATTGAGGTACTTGTACTTCCAATCATCGCCGACGGAGAAACGAAACTTATTAATTGAGTCATAAATTATCGCTATGATTTGTTTGGCTAACTTTCAGACGGACTTTGAAAAAAAGCCCAGGAGACTCATATAGTAGCAAGAATGATGTGTAAAAACTTCTATAATACCTTGTCAATAGCGACATTTGAAGGATAAATTTAAACAGATTTTCAATGTTGTTAGGATGTCATAGTCTATACATAAACAAAGCATGGCTGCTGAAAATTGTTTAAACTATTCTCCTTTAATATCTGAAAATGTCTGGAACGCTCCTTTAAGGTTAAGTAGATCGCGAAATCGGGTCCTCAGTCCAGCTTATAATTTTTGTTTTGTTTGTTTGTGACAGTGTTACATATCAAAGTTAATGTTCTGCCTATACTGCCATCCTTTAACGATATTGAATATTTCATAGAGATTACCCTAATGTCTGGACTGAAGAGATGACGTCATAACTTGACTGTTAGCAGGATTCCAAACTTTATCACATTGTAAAGATGAATATTTTCAAAGCAAACATTCATATATAAGCTGACCTGTTCACACTGTTAATTGTTGGACTTTGACAAGCCAATTCCTAACATTCTGCTTAGAATGATACTATAAATGGTAAAACGATGTCATGCATAATCATGAGGTCATATTACTCATCAGCTATTTGGGACAATTTCCTAATGCTAATACCTCTCTAAACTGTACACCAATACCATGCTTCAAAGCACTGGTATTGACAGTACAAACAGTATCTAACCTTGATCTGATAGAAACAGGGGCGTAGCGAGCGGGGGTGTGGGGGTGGGGGTGTCACACCCCCCAATAATTTGGTCGCTGTCGGCAAATTTTGGGTCTGTCGGCAAAAGGAGAAAAGGTGAAGAGAGCGGAAGGGGAAGAAAGAAGGAAAGCTGAATAGAGAAAAGGAGAACGGGAGCTTCTTCCGTGCCAAATTTGACTTAAAATATGCACCAGATTGCATCTAAGGACGTTTCAAAACTAAAAATTTTCCAAAGGGGAGGGGGACACCACTCCCCTTAGACCCCTCCCCCATTTCAGTCACCACTTCCAGATCCGTCGGCAAATTAAATTCTCCACACCCCCCAACAAAAACCCCTTCGCTACGCCCCTGGATAGAAACATGATATTCATATACTGCTCGTACTGGCAATATGAGTGCTCGGAAGCAGGACATGACACTGCAGTATATAGAAGAAAAACAAATTATCCAGTACAAATGAAAACGTTTCCTTCCTCGTTCACATTGTTGAATTATTAGGAAGTGACCAAAACCTTTTTATAAACACATATTAGTAAGACAATGGCAATGCAAGCAATACATGCTACTGTATGTGTCATTAGTATCAGTCGGTTAAGCTCTATCATAATTACGTAGATGGGAATGTTTCACGTTGTGCCATATGATGAGAGTGAAACCTAATTTCAATTTCATTGTTTTCGTCGGGTCTATACCTGACATTGCTATAATTGTGGGCGATTTACTGACCATTGTCAAGGTGCAGTCAGTTTTCTTTCCTAGTTAAAGCAGTTATGATCCTAAATACTGTACCCAATATCAAATTGGCCATTGCTGTAAGGGGACCTTTTGGCTAAGCCAACAGGCCAGGATTTATCAGGGAAACGAGAAAGAGAGAAAATGAGAGAAGGAAGAGCGGTGTGATATGGGCGGGAGGATATACCATAAGTCTAACCAATGAACACTGGTCTAAGGGGGAGAAATGTTACCATGTAAAGTCCAAGGACTCTGTCATTGGGATCGGTGGCTGCATAATTGGTACGATATCGTCTAACATGGAATTAAAAAAAATTCTTCATTTATTAAAACATAAAATCAGCTAATGGTCTCACTTACAAACGGATTCCAAAGAGATGATTACTGCTCAAGATAAATAGGCGGGATTGTGTAAGAATTCGCCTTTAATTATTTGGCGTAAGTAAGCGTGGTTAGAGGGCGCTGTTTGACATTTGGAAGGTGCTAGTTTTGGTACAGTGCATAACTTGCACTTACAGGATTTCAACTAACGAAGTTTAACGAAACATGTATAGGTCCATTTCCCTTCAAGGTAGCTCGTTACGTTGCTGAAATCACTATGAAGCATTCATTCAGTTGATTTGAACAAGATATTGTAATTACTGATATCATGCATGATTGACATATCAAACTGTTTCATTGTTTTTGCGATATTTTAATGTTTAAATTAGGACCCCTTCAACCCTCCCACACCACCTTTAAAAGGGTTATGTAGATCCTCAAACACCCAATCGCATATCAGTTCAATATTACAAAGAAACAAAAGGAATTGTTTTTTTTTTCATACATATATTATGAAAGACAATTGTGCAGCGCACTGATCCACATTTTATATCTAAACAACAGGATCAACTGAAGATGTGGGATTTATATGCTTTGTTTCACAGAGTTCTGTAGTGAATGTTTAATCATCTCCAGTATACTTATTGATATCGTATCAAAGCAAGCGTTTTGTGTAATTCTCATTACACTTTGTAGAATTTCATACTCTCTCACTTACTTAAGTGTATGCTTTGAATGCATTCAATAGAATGCATTATGTATATGTATAAGACTTTGCAACTATTAGTGCTGGTTCTTACCGTTCTGATTATAAAAGTCCTTGCACTTATTTCGTGCCGGGAACGAGCTGGTTCATCTCATGGAAAGCCTGAGTCATTTCAAAACGGGAAGAAGGACCTGATCAAGGTCAATAACTTCCGATATAAGGTGATATTGCGTCAGTATTGTTACCGGAAGATTACCATTGAGAGGACGATAACTAAGTTATGAGCTTTATTATTACCAAGAATTTCAGAAAGACACCTGACCCGTGATTCCATCTGCCAAGGTTTATATGCACTTTATTAACCATGGATACTAGCGCATGACAAAGTATCCTTCAACATTCATTTTCCATAGACGTGGTCCACAAATACGAATATGGGCGGCAATTACCGCAATAATGCAAAAACACAAAATCAAATTTACCTTAATATTTTTTTAAATACATCGCGAAAACAACTCACTATTCCAGATAAATAGAAAAATGTGAACGCGAAATTAAAAATATATTATAAAAACATATGTATTATTGCCACATCAAAACTTTTAACAACCAAACGTGGTGTTTCCAAGTATATATATATATATTTTCCAAGATTATTAAAGGAGAAACCAACCCTGTGGTTTTGCAGTGTCATGATAGTAGAGACTAACATTTCTACACCCTCTTTAAAATAACTAGTCAAAACTACCTTTCTCCGAATTTCCAGGAATTTTCTAATGATTTTTTTCATACCTACTGTGTTGGCGGCCATTATGTTAAATTAAATAACGAGGGCGCTTAAAAAATGACGTCAGCTTGCTACATCGTAAGTTAAACAATAACCCTCTCTGCATAGAATTGTAGGTTTGCTCTCGGAGATGATTACTTGGAAGTTGGTGCAAAAATGCCCGAGTGCCAAGCATTTGCATGTGTAAACAGGAGAGAGGAGGAAGGAGCAGGGAAGGGAAACGATATTATGTTATTCCTGTCGGGCAAATGTTTCCAGAGAAAACAGAACGTACTAAAGGCAAAACAGCACCAGGCTTGCCCGTCCGTCGCAGAACTGTTACTAGCGTTGGCAGTACACTAGCATCATATAGTAATTGCCAGTGTCGGCCACAGATGAGATCTGTTTAGCAAGCCCTAGGTCTCATTTTATAAGTTCTTCCACTGTGTATTCAGGCTCGATTTGATAGCAGTGAAGTCCAAATGCATCCATGTTTTCTCTCGTTCAAAAATGTTCGAGTTCGGAAAGTGTTTCGGAAGAAAAAATTGACGAGATAATGCCTTAGATACCGTGAACGGCGCGTAGGAAATGTTAGGCTCAGAAGGTTGTCGTCCGATTAAAGCCGTCGTAAAACCTTCGATATTAAAAAAAGCACACATTTACACGCGAAAAATATTGTTTCTCTATTAAAACCTTTAAGAATATGTTATAAATGAAAACGCAATATATTTTTTTTTTTGCTAGTGCAATTTTAATAATTGTTGATATTTGGTAACACTTTTTCTTTTGAAATGCGATATATGGCTCGCTAACGTTAGGGAAGAAAAAGCGGGAACTGTCGGTATTCAAAAAGCAATGGTGACTAGCATGGGTGACAATTAAATCAATTTTTAAGGTTGAAAGAAATGTTTTCAAGCATCCGTGTTGCTTCTGTCGAATAGAGCGTACTGCTGGTTTTTTTCTCCTTTAAGAATTCCCCCGATCAACTTAACGTGCGAGCCACTTGCAAAACATTTGCCAATTGAGCGAAGAATGCGCACAATACAACGCCATGCCAGCAGTTCACTCAAGTGAACTATAAGAGAAGACTTGAGGGACATTTTAAACAGTTCGGGAAGATCGGAAAAATCAGGTATTTGGTCAATACTCATAAAATATTTTACAAGAAGCTCTTATTTTCCTTGCAGGCACTCCATGAATGGTAACGACTAACTGAGGGGGCTGTTTAAATTTGTTGATGATATTAGTATGGAATGCTTCCCCCTCCCCTCCCCCTTAAAATTCCCACTCTTTAGAATGACTAGCATTGTACAGTAAGGAAGCTGAATTACGTTTGGCGTATTGTAATTGTTTTGGGAGTCCATCAAAGGTAAACAGACCACATAACGTGCATCGCTGGCCGTTGACCTTGGACGTTGACCCTGAACAATAAACGCTTCAAATTCCGTCCGTATTGTCAATTACAGTGGAATAGATCGTTTCCTATACATGAAAATATAGTACAAAGTTCCAAAATATTGCGAATAGAGATAACAGAACAAAGTCAACAACCAAAACGATAATTATGATGACACTCTGGATCAAGCTTAGTGCATTGATAAACGATTGAGACAATAGGATGAAAGAAAAATAGAAAAAAAAACACCAACTTTAATTTGTAAATAAACCGACAAGAACTAATGTTAAATAAAATATAATATCTCTTCTCTCCATGGTCCTTTGTCAACTAATACTCTGACATCTATCTCTTTTGTATTCACCCTGCTCATTAATCTATCTGTATTCTGTGCTTGTATGTTGTTCCTTGTAGTTTCTGTTACTTGTCATTCAGCCTCTAAAGAAGATCCTGCATAGATCGAAACGTCACGCCCACTTACTTTTACAAAAAATAGAATTACAAACCGGCAGATCTAGTCTAATGGAATACATTTTCGTGGACTAAGTCAACTGCACTGGACCATGAAGCTATAATTACCTACACATGGTTGGGAACAGATGTAAATATTCAAAGAGACGGAAATAATTAAAAAGTTCGCCAAGTTTACACAATCCTTCCAAGTCATGTAAAACAAGATAAATCTTTAACACAAATCATTTACGTATACTTTTTATTTTTTATATATTTTGCTACATCGTTCGAATCCCAAAGGATGATTTTTATTGGTCCGACTGGTACTGTGTAAAGGGAACACCAATGCCGTTTATTGTCCGACAAAAAATCCTCAAAATTATCAGCTTTATGAACACAATGTTACCCTGATTAATTTATTTCATATTCGGCGATTTGAGATATTACTTGCATTGCGATACAAGCCGTTACTAAGTCATTACTTTACCATAGCCTTCTCATAGGGAGTACTGTGAGTGCTGACAAAGTATACACTGACTGTGTGGTCTGAATCTTATCGAGTTCTCTATTATTTTCATAGCTTAATATAACTCTTGTACTTGATTTAAGAAACTATAGAACGTGATTTGATGAGTACGACTCATAACTTATATACCGAACTGAAATATGGACAACGGGCGTTGAATGTTATATATATAATCATAGAACTATGCACACCTTGCATAGGTCTGTATAAGATTCATTTGGTTTAATATATAAGATCAGAATAAGGCTATGAACAACAGGGTCTGTTTTTCTCTTCTCCTTCTCGTCACTATCATTCTATGGGTATAAACGATAGACTAACGATACTACATCATAATAGAAACAATAGAAACTGTTTACTTAGTTGGAGGGAAACTAATAGAGTGGCGTAATGTTTATTTATCCAGTCTCAGCTATTAGGAAGTCCTTTTATTATGTACTAAACTAATTGCTGCTATAATAATTATCTTGTTTATTAGTCTTGTTTACCTACTTGGTTTTTTTGTTGGGGTGGGGGGATGGGACAGAAGTGAACATTGTTAAGATCGGACCACCACCTCCTCTACTTAATGTTAGCTACTACTCTGTCAAGGGGCTTCCGGGTTTGTTTAGCTTTATGTTAGATTTAGGTTTATCAAGTAGTTTGTATTGGATAACCAGAGAGTTGCAAATCCTTTGATGAATGACAATAGGACTGTTCATGGGGCTCAATAAGCCCTGAGTGGTGCATTACAGTGCCGAGATAAAACAACGTTGTCAGCAATCATTAATGTGCTAGTTTTGAGGAAGGTTCCAAAGATACTCTTCTGAATGTTCTGTCCATCTAACATTATTCCAGGCATCATGAATTCATAATACAAAAATTATGTACGTTCGCGGACTGGTAAGCCTTGAGTCACACCGAGAAGAGTTCGACTTATCAAAAGCTTTCAAAGCGTAGGACATCTCGAGGCCGCCAACGTGACCAGCTTTCTGGGTCGGTTACATGAATTTATCTACGTTTTACGCTGAAAACAGGCAACACAAGATCCACGACAATTTGCCGTCTGTTAGAAACGGCAAAAGGACAGTGTGCAGTTCATATAGCTAGTAACAGCGCACCATAAACACAGGGTATGTTAGCTATAAAGGAGTGTTAGCTCAGTGGTTTACGCCGGTGCCTTCCAATCATAAGGTCCCCGGTTCGAGTCACTCCAAGATTAATGTATCTCGTCCAGTTACAGAGTTGTTGACAATTCATAATCATGGACTTTAAATATGAATGAAAGAGACTGACTTCGGTCAGCTTTCGGCTTTGATAAGCCAATGCGGCTTCTTCGCGAGTTCCTGCTTCCAGGAGGATCTAACATACATACATTTGGGGGCGATTTTGAGTCAATTACATATTACATATTATCTCCCGTTGATCAGTAATTTGTCGAGAAATGTTAACAAACCAGTTAAGTGTCTTTCATAAGATATATTGTTCATTTCGATAAAACCATGCATTTTTCATGAAATACGAAAATGAATACACCCATTTCATATATCATGCACGAAAACTTAGCAATGTACAACTTATACGTTATACAGAAAGTCTAACATTTATGAGTACGTGCGCATGCGTATTCAGATTATCTCCCAGCCGGCTAGTGATATTGATATTAAAAAAAAAAAAAGTTTGCAAAATAAATAAATAAAATGATCTGACCTGTTTCATGGAAAATTGTCCAAAACCTTTCGTTTTTGGCAGTATAAAAACATCGTCAAATTTAATTTGAACCATTTTTCAAACCATGAAAATTGAATGTTTGTTCATTTATATGTTACATTATTTCTGACAAAATTGCTTAAAATGTCACTACTTACAAAGTCTTGAATCTTCAATCGTAATGTATTACCATATAGGAAACGTGGGAGAACAACCGCACATAGCTCAACACACATAACATGAGGCCGTTTATATTGAGTAGTGGAATTTGAGTTACGTTAGCATTCATCTACCCGCATATCAGGCCACTGTTAGTTATATATGGTTGTATTCATTGAGCATACAGTCGTTACAAGAAGGGTGAGGTTGGGGTTGTGGGTGGGGATGTTAGTGTACATAGGTAGATAAAAGTGTGTATGGTATGGGTACTTCATGGTGCCATCGTGGATACTGGGCAGGGCCCAATGCTGGCCACCATAAGGGTAGGATCGTTTCTAACACAGGCTACCAATTGAAGAACACAGGGCGATTGATAAGTAACTCCATCAGTGGCGCACACACGTTGTATAATCAACGGGCACACATCTGGACACTCCACCACAAATGGCTGCGTCGTCCCTGCAGCAACGGAGGTACTCTCTGCTTTAGTTGTAGCTTGTCCTGGAGCCGTTGTTTCTGCGCGCATCGTTACGGTGGTAGGTTGTGTGCTCGCAACTCGTGTGGTAGCTGGCGCATCTGTACTGGAGGCTGTAGGTGTTGGATTCGTTGTAGCCTTTTCTGTAAGAATCAAGGTTGTGAATAAACGTGACGTAGTAGGCGAAGATGATGAAGACGCCGAAGTTGTGGTAGCAACTGATGTTGGATTTCTGCTACTCATGCTTCTTAATGTGGAAATCTTTGGAGTCGTCTCTGTTGTTTAATGAGAGGGAAACGCGATATTACTTACAAATGTTGAATTATTACGTATATTGTGATTTTTTTATTATGACACAAATTATGGGAAAATTTCACTCGGTCTTGTCAGATGGCTCAAACAGATCGAGGTGCGTCAACAGTCGGGACTCTTACGTCACCCCCTGCCACCATTGAAATCTTCATTTTCACATAAGTACCGTATATTATTGAGAAAATCATACAGGACTCTTTTCCCCATATTTCCATAAACCACTAATTTGCCTGGCTCTGGGACACTAGCATCCTCACCCGAACCCCTCTCGCAAGGTGTGAACAGATCTCTGTTCTTGTAATCAAACTGCTCAGATAGCGGAATAGTCTTCGACATCCTACCCAGGTCGACACCTTTAAATGATGATTTTTGTCAGTGCATATTGTATTTTTATATCACGTTTAATGTTTGACAGATGAATCTGTTAACATCTGAGCTCATAACTTTAAGCGGATGGGCTTCTTATTCTAACAGTGACATAGACCTACAAGTCAGTCCTGATGTGCAACATAAAATTCAATAGGATGACATGACAATTTTATGATATAAAATGACATCTTTGCAATGTATAACAAATTTGCTAACGACGTTGTTGATATGAGGCTCAATTACCAGGTTTGGAATAGGCATTAATTTACTCGTTAAAACAATTAGTTATCATTAACATTTAGGCCTGCCGCACAGAGAAGCAGAAGTCATCCCGAACTTAGCCTTGAATGAGCACCACAGAGATGAAGCATATTATAATCTGAATAACTTGAAAATTGGAATTACTGTATTACTATAACAACATTTGTAACACTCAAATGTTTGCTTTTTTCTCGGACTATGAAATATCAAGAGAAACATTCTGACCAATAATGTCATATTTATATCGTAATGTGAAAGAATTAAGGTCATTTCAGTATCGTCTCGTGAAAGAATTGATGTTATTCTATAGAGCACAAGTGGAAACATGTAAATTGTGTACGACAAACAGAATTCAAACATCGGTGATATAAATTTACAAGAAACAATGGTCATGGTGTGAAGATGCATTCAAACGTCAACATTTCTTTAGTCTGTTGAAACAAAGGTATTTTAATTGGATGTTGTAACACATGTTATTAATCCCACTGTTGCCATGGTGATCAAAGCGTTCTCATGTCACGTATATGTATATCAGTAGCGGGGAAGTATATGTCAAGTGAGATCGTTTCGTCTCCACTCGAGATCCGCCCCCCCCCCCTACTGATAACTTCCTTTGATACTGCTCGCTTCGACAATCCAGGCATCAACCAGACTGGCAAATAGTAGTAACTTTCAAGTTTATACGCAAATTGATTAAAACAAACACACACACCTAAACACCCATACAAACATACGCACACATATCAGAAAGAATTAAACCACCTTGATAATGTAAAGGTACACGAACGCCACCATTTAGGAGCTAAAAGCTCTAAGCTTTTATCAACTATGCATGACAAGGCGCCACCAAATAAAAGTGATGAATATTGTAACAAACCTGTTGTTGTTGTTGGTTCTGGACAATCGCCACGCCTAACGAAGCGGAGGTTCTTGTTCGTACAGCGAGCGTGTTTCAGCCAACAGTGGGTGGGGTAAGTGATTCCGTCTGAACCACACACACGTCTACGTGGGTTTTCAATGTACTTGCATTCTAAGTCGCAAGGATGATCTGTAAAGAAGTCGACTGAGTTTATTGTATATTGTCGAAAGGTTTGGATTGTTTAATCACATCAATTAATACTAACAATTTATAGCTTATTTGTTAAGAGAGCTGTTTCATTTGTTTCTAACACAAATTACCATAAATTTGTTCTTAACGGACTTAATTTCTAAATGGCAAGGACAATCTCTGAATAGAGTTGACAATAATTTTGAAACTCACATGAATATACTCACATGAATATCTTATGATGCAAAATATATTACAGAAATATTAATTTAAACCTTCTTATACTGAACTAGCAATCAGACTGATGGGTTCCTCATTTAAGTCATCATGGACCTAGCCATGAATCGGAAGATACAATTTGATTATTTTACAATGTATGGCAAAACGGCTGTCACACTCATGATCTGTTGATCTGTTGTAATGAGCTCTTCCTCACAGATATCGTCTCTTACAATTTGCCAATTTCAGTTATCATTTTATGATGTTAGGGCCATCATTAGCGAAGATTTATTGACCTTCAATGTAAGGATTACAATGTAGTCATATTATATCCCTTTGTTTGTTCGCTGGCATCAATATCATTCCTGATTCTGCACCCGGTGACAACATAAATGTGTTTGTAAAAGTGTAAACCTAATTACCGTGTTCATGTTGGGTTATCGGGTATGTAAGACAACAGGCGGCGTAAACACACCCAACTACAAACAGTCGCACACTGCACTATCATTGAAAAAGAAAATGGCTACACCAATGGACCTTTTTTTCTTCGACAACTGATCAATTCGTCGGTCAGATAAAAGTTAGTATATGGTTTATTCACACAGGGGGTGGAATTATAGTTCACCACTTACACCATAACACCGTCATGATCACATGACCATCGTCCAAATGCGAGGGCACCTTCCTCTGAGTGTATAAATTGACTACAGTGCTTTTATTTTGGTTTTTATCGCCATGCTTCGGTGATTTTGATAAAACCATATAAACAAAAACAAAGAAACAAAATTTGAGTTTGATATGCTACCTAGCGTGTTAGGGGTGGGGAGGGGGCTGATTATTACATGATACCAGTCTTGCCCAACCATGTAGATATTTAACCAAACGGTTTCTATGTTTGTCCAGTTTGTGAGTTTCTGTTACGTCGGTTTCTCTCTCATTTCGTTACGTTCTGGTGTGCTATTGCTAAGTCATGTTAAGTTAGGTCAAATTGCGCGAATTGTGGAAGAAATAATAGAACTAATTGTTTGATCTTGGTCCTACGTTTATCTCCCTCTCACCGGCTCCCTTCTCTCCCTCACTCAGGCTGAAAACGTTCAGGAAGACAATTTTGCTGCACAAGTCGTTGCTGGTGTCCATACGGTTGGTATCAAATCCATGCAAATTGATCAAATTAAACCTGTAAATGTTACAAGTGTCAATTTACCATTTTTGTTGTTGTTGTTGGCTGGTTCTTCCTCTTCCATATCGGCGTCTCTATCATTATCAAGCTCTCCTTCAGTTTCTTCTCGCCGGTCTGACATGTCAACATTAGGAGTTCTGTTGTTCCCGTTTCCTGGTTGATTACCGCCATTTCCATTTTGTCCATTTTGTCCATTTCCATTTTGTCTATTTCCGCTTTGTCCATTTCCATTTTGCCTGTCTTCTCGATTTGTATTACCACCGTCATTTTGACTTGCATCACTACCACTTTTACCATTTGTGTTTTTGCCACCATCTTGTTCATTTTCACCTCGATCGCCATTTTGATTTGTGTTATCCCCACCACTCTGTGGTTTTTCATTTCCCCCTCCATTACCATTATTGCCTTTATTATCTTTCCTGTTTTGGTTCTTTCTCCTCCCATTTTTGCTCATTCCATTCTTACCTCCTCTACCTGCCCCTCTCTGGCCATCATTGTTATTTTCTTCAGAACTGTCATCCTCGTCTGAACTCGAGTCTGCGTTACAAAGACAAAGCTGGACGACGATTAGAAACAGTGCAAAGTACGCAAAATATTTCATGTTGTTCTGTAAATATAAGAGCACAACGAAACATGTTAAACATATTTTGATCGCTTCATTATACGGTCTTGGCATGTAGCGATATGTAACAATAGACCTTTTGAGCTATTCAATATACACCGTTAAATTTTACGATTTGTTAATCATAGGTTTAGGTGTCACGCACAATGTTGTAATAATCAGATTTACACCAAATGTTTGAGCCGATGAAAAGTTGATGAAAAATAATGTGGCGTTTTATACAAGACCCGCCCAGCGAAATTCAAATTAAGTTGACAACATTTTGAAGTTTAACAATCCACTTTTTTGTACGCTATTATTACTAATTCGAAAAGTGTCTAGGCTTTTAAATGTTGACAATCGGAATCGAAGTCACTGGTCACTCTTTCATTATTCAACTTCCGTTACTTAAAGCTTAGAGGGCGTTTTTGTTTGGTCAACTATAATCTTACTGTGATAAGTATGCGGAGGAAAACCACATGCTTGAAATTCAGAATGGCACATGGCAACAAACAAATTTTGTTTGCTACATTACAGATCGCTAGAGACAATTGATATGAGAAGAACATGTATAGTTTGATTAAATGCCACTTCAAAATCGGAGGCACAGGAACCAGGAAGTTGTTACAACTCCCTACAGCAACGATAGTTCAACTGAGTATGACCATATTCATGTAAGCTCTGCGTTTATGCAGAGAGTGTTATTATAACATCTCCCCTGGTTTATGTTTACTGATAGAAAGAACTGATACGGGTCTAAATGTTCCACAGTATTTACATTTATGATATTTTTAATGTCTGGAATATTTCTCCATGGTCACGTCGATGATATTGTCGACCCCTTTGTCTATAACAGCACTTTAATATATGGTATTTATTATTATTATTTATTATATAGTCTCATTGTTAATGTTAATATATACATTTAAATGTATACAATTTGACGTAAGCCTACGTCTGCACATTTTTTTGGCACATAAGTATATATTATGCCACGTCACCGTAATGTCAGACGTATTTAACCTAATTTGTATAATGAAATTAGGACGTTACAAATTACTGACACTAATTGCATACAATTCCTATAGCGATCATCATCGCAGATTCCAGCTGCTGAGTTAAGCTGGGAATGGAATGTATTTATGAATTTTGTTACTAGTAGTCAAACACATCTGACCAAGTTAAACATCGATTAGTGATGAATATTTCAATACAGGAAATGTTAACATCAAGGATATAGGTCTTTCGGGTCAATCAATGCAGCGCTAAACAAGTGCAATGCGGCAAGAGAGATATGAAACGCACATGTTATAGTGTCTTCAACTCCTATACAATGGTTTGGGTTATATTAGTTCCTAATACAACATAAAGTCACACAACATTAACACAACATTATCAAAACATTAGGCCGTCCTAACACAACATGAGTTTGGAATACCGAAAATTCATAGCAAGAAGCAAAGGCAGACGAGGACGAAGAAAATCGTTCACGTTATAGTGTAATTCCCTCTTACATTAATATGCAAATTCCAATGTCTGTCTTATGTGTTCTTAACCGAGTACATACTGTAACGTTCACGTTCACGTTACATTGTAATTCCCTCTTACATTAATATGCAAATCCCAGTGTCTGACTGATTGTCTTCTTACACGAGTGCATACTGTAATGTTCACGTTATAGTGTAATTCCCTCTTACATTAATATGCAAATTCCAATGTCTGTCTTATGTGTTCTTAACCGAGTACATACTGTAACGTTCACGTTCACTTTACATTGTAATTCCCTCTTACATTAATATGCAAATCCCAGTGTCTGGCTGATTGTCTTCTTACACGAGTACATATACTGTAGTGTACACGTTATAGTGTAATTCCTTCTTACATTAATATGCAAATCCCAGTGTCTGTCTGATTGTCTTTACAAGAGTACATATACTGTAGTGTACACGTCATAGTGTAATTCCTTCTTACATTAATATGTAAATCCCGGTGTCTGGCTGATTGTCTTCTTACACGAGTACATACTGTAATGTTCACGTTACAGTGTAATTCCTTCTTACATTAATACGCAAATCCCAGTGTCTGTCTGTATTGATGTCTTCTTAACCGAGTATACATAAGCTATTCTAACTATGCACATTTTTTATACTCTTTTAATTACCGTATATAATAAATGGTAACATTACAAGAAAATGAAACAATTGATTCAAAATTTATAACAAACATGAAGAAATAAGTACTTACTGCAGTAGTGTAGAAACAGACCAAGCGAAATAAATAAGGCAGAATATTGATGAATGAAACAAATGAATTTAGACTTGTTCTTTGGCCTCTTCAGTATTGTTTGAATGAAATGGCCAACCTTGATCCAGCTTAAATTAACCCTGTTCCACTGCAGCTGATAGTTGCTATGTATGGGTGATGTCACTTCCCGTGAAACCAATGGCGGAATTTCATTTTGAGTCACCGTTTACGAAGTAGGAAGAATAAATCTGTCCATTGTACGGAAGCCATAAGGGGACATGCGAGATACCGTGTTAGAATACTACTAGCAATATGTTTTTTGTTGTTGCCAAGTTAGATATTTACAATAACTCCACAAAATGACAAAAATGTGCATTTTGTCGAGTTACCCACTTACGATAACTTTAAATCTCGACAACACTTCGAGTTTGGTCAAGAATGTCAGATTGCAGAAGATAACAATAATAATAATAGTAATAAATATCATTAATATAGCGCCTAATACAAAAGTATCTAAAGGCTTAAAAACAAAACAATGATTCATGAGTCAACTTTATATGATGATGTAATCGTTTTGAACACTGTACCAATGGTTTGTTGGGGATATATGGGCATGGACTGGATTTCATGGGCTGGGCTTGGCTAGGCTGGGTTTAGGCTAGGCTGGACTAGGCTATAGGAGTAGCTGGGCTGTTCTAGGCTATATGCTGTGTTAGGGTAGACTTTGCTACATTATGCCGGACTGGGCTAGGCTGAGCTGGGATGCAGGGAGAGAATAGTTCTCTAGACCTTATGATTAAAGTGGTAATATTTGATTCCCCATGCAGGTGTTACTGAATTGACAGACTTGACTAAACTTTGACGTTCTTTTAGAACAGCCTCAATCAAACTTGATGTCTAACGGCATATATAACAGGTACTGAATCTGGGCAGCCTAGGTTGAATCGGGATTTTGTGGGTGAGTTTTTGGAACGTGAATTATGTGCCAGGAATGGTAACTGCTTGGAAGAATGAGATTCTTTCTTCGTTCTTTTTATTCTTCTATAGCTTTGTTCATTATCCGTAACATGGAGTATAATTTCACCTGCTACATTCATGGATTTCTTATGTAATAATTGTCCGTTTAAATTTAATTCACTAATTACATTGACTTTTTTTTCTATTTCTCATCTCATGTTATATATATGCTAAATTGCTTTTAGGAACGAAAATCGGTGGGTTGGCTGAATACCGCTCGATTTCATTTTATTTAGCTAAGAGCAGTCAGAGTAAACTTTGGTCATTTGTTTAAAATATGTGACTGTATCCCCCAAACTTAAGTGCGTAAACTTCATCGTCATGCATATATATGATATCATAAATCGATTGTGACACGTCATTGACCATTCATAATCTGACACGTCACATATCACTAAACAGGTGTTCTTCCTTAAGTTAATGTATGACGTAACAGAGCGTGTTGCTTAACAACGGAAGTTGACCATCCACAATTCTGGTACCAATAGTTTTGGTAATGCTCACGACCTGTTATTGCTTGAGATTTCTAGAATTTTCGGTTAAGTTCTAGGAATAGTTCCATGCTCACGTAAATATATGACCCCTACAGCAACCGTTGTCTGCTTGTTCAGGAAACCAATGGGATTAATATACGTTGTGGTCTCTCTTTGCACCCGGCACTACCCAAAAAAAAAGCTGACTCAAGTCTAAAGACAAAGGGAAGAATTAAAAAAAAAGATGGTTAAAAAAGGGACTCGGTTTAATTTCCACTACGTAAATGCATGTATTCCACCCATGGACCATTTCATATATTTCAATCGATACAGAAAATAACTAATATTAAGAACGAATCGTAAGTATCACAATCCAATCCTGATGAAAGAGTGATGACGTCGGGAAACAATATGGAATCTGTCCCACCTAACAGGAACAAATTCCGTATTCCTTTTCGTTTATTGTTTTAAATTTGTTTAAATTAGGTGTATGATTAGGCCTACATGCAATCTTGTGCTAATACCTTTATCTTTTGGCGGTTGGTTCAAGAAGGAGTGGGGGGGGGGGGATGTACGAACCAGCCTCGGGACCAGCACTTGTGTTACTGAAGTTTTGTATATTATATGTGGTTACTGAGTTTTGCGTGCAGTTAAACATGATAGTTAGATTAAACGGTGTCCGGTTATAGGCTAAACTCAACTTTTACAACTAACTTGAAGAATTAACAGACACAATGTGTAAACCCTTGAAATACCTCAAACCCTCTATTAACGTCAACATCGAATAACTTGCAACGTAGAAAGCGGAAATGAAGAATGACATATACACAATATGAATAATATTCTCTGTTTCCTCTCCTCGTTAACATATACAAGTTCAAACCCTTCGAGTGTACACGTACATTTCTGCAGGATACAGAAAAATGAAGAATTAATATCCGGGTATAGTCCGAATCGCTAATACATGTATTGGCATTGTTCGAAAGCTAATTGAATTAATCTAAGATTATCCCCAAAGGACAAGAAAGTTGCCGGAGTTTGTTTTCTTTCCATGTAGCCTACATGTTAATACATGATGTATCCTAGGTTGAAGGTGAAGAGTTGTAAATGATGCGACCCTTCTATGTTTGCCCGATATGGCATACATGCCGCCACCGCAAAATACTCTTAATATTAGATACTTACGGTACACTAACCGAAAGATGGAAAGAACGATCGCTCATTGTAGCATTGGCTGAAATGTTTTAGAGGGCGCTGTACTGCAATGAATTATTTCAGTGACTGTTCCGATAACTGCTAATCACAATGATTTCTATGCGGATGTATCATATCCATGTATATGCGATATAGTCATGATGATCCGGGATATCGTCGAGGGCCATATCCAAATTGCGGTCTTTATTCTGGTTATATGTATCAGAGTGAGCCCCACTGTAATAATAACGGATAACAGTCACTACAGGAAACATTGGTATGGATTTTACTATACTTACATGATCACTTGGATGGGGAGGAGTTTTAAAACCTCTTTAAGAATATATACGTTGAATATTATCCTTTATACAACACCTAATTATATTCCGGCCACTTGATTGGTCAATTGCTCGTCGATTGCATGCAAAATCCGCTCTATTGCACTCTATGAAATAGAACCATGTGTCATACTTTTTTGATAGCACTTTTTTCAATGGTAAGAGAGCAGAGAAACCTGTCTGTTCAAAACAATCTGTTGCATGAGTGCATTTTACATCCAATTATATCCAAATTTGAAGGTGTTGTATAAAACAAATAATGAATGGTTTCCATTTGTGCAATAGTGCAAATATTTCTTTCCTTGAAAGATGTAATTTGTTCCATTCAACGAGTCTTTCAAGGAATGAAATGTTTGCACTCTTGCACTCATAACCATTTATTATTTGTATACTATAGTATCTTGATAATTCGTTTGAATATTTGATATTGCGCATGAGTGAAGTTTTGCACCTGTTTAATTCTATTTCGTATTTTGTGAGCCAGATAGACAGCTGTCTTTCGCTTCAGATCTTATAAACATATAGAGTTGATTGACTGCTGATAACAGTTATTGTTAATTTAGAAAGCTTGATTAAAATAGAAGCCATATAAATTGTAGAACAGAGGGTGAGTGTGGCGGGGGGGGGGGGGGTGATCAATTCATGTAATGGTTTTTAACTAATGAATATCCTTTCTTTGAAATCGTATTTGTTATACTGGATACTAGGAGGCGTGGAATCACCATAATGCAAATAACAAGCGGCTTTAACATTCCTCGTCATTGAATGAATATTCCTGCTAGAGAATGCCATGATTGATGCATCTCTTTGTTGGCAGAGTAAGACTATCCATGGCATGGTTAAAGTACATAGGAGAAACCCCAAACCTTATTCTATATATTGTATACTAGACTCCTGGAGATGCAATTTCGTCGAGCAGAGGAGAGAGAGAGAGAGGTGGAGAGAGATAAAAACCTTTTAGGTTAGTTCCACATCGGTGTTATTTTGCTTTAAAGAGTTGTAGTGGTCTGCTGCCAATTGATCGATTTTGTGATTTTAAAGGATCACTAGAATATACAATGTTTCTAGCTCTGTGTTACTTTGTTTCGTTTCCATGGTGATGGTAAGCAGATTTTTTATCTTTTTTATAGATAATTTGAGAAACTTTATCTTCTCAGCGTCATCATTTTCAGCCGTTCCCGAAAGAAAAATGAAAACTGAATTAAAAGTGGCTTTGTGATGTCGGGACTTGTTCAAGGCTTCAAAATATAATAAAGTCAAGATGCATGATCCTCTACAATCTTGATTAAACTCTTCTTAGCTGTTTGAAGCAGGGATTTGTTATGTTCCATGATAACAGTTCTCTGTTTGGAGGGAGTTGTTCTCCACGAGCCGTAATTTCTACCTTGGCATGGACTATGATGCCGTGTTCGCTTCTCCTTCGACATCGGTCACACGTTGTTATTGCATTTTGTAACCTTTATCAAAACTTTCGTCTATACGATCATTTTTGGTGGAACTCCGTTTGCTAGGAGTTGATTGGATATGAAACGAAATGTCGCCTGAGTTCACAAAGTGAAATGATTTATTATATGTATAAGAGTACCCTCATCTTGTATAAGCGACAGCACACAACAGATCAACAATCTCGTTACTCATGAAGAAAACAAGTATACGTAGAACGTCGCTGCCAGATATAGCGTCTAAATAACTTATTTCTGGTTACGTTAACATAAAGTATAAACATCAAGAAAATTGAGGATTGCGGTGTGACTATCTCAGAAAAAAAGAAATCGACCTTTTATTGCTTCAAAGGTTTTCGACGGTGCCAGGAACAGGGATAACATTCTTGAATAATTCGGATAACTGGCAATCACCCAGTAGTTTGTACAACCGTTAATTATGCACAGTGCTAATTCAGTCTTAGTGATATTTTCGGCGGTGCCAGGAACAGGGATAACATTCTTTAATAATTCGGAAAACTTACAATCATCCCAGTAGGTTGTACCATCGTTAATTATGCACAGTGCTCATTCAGTCATTGTGATATATTTCAGGACTTATAATATTATACGGTATACAACCCACAGAATTTTTACCAAATTCAAGTGACCTTGACTTAAATGACCTCGAATGAAACTAGATCCAGCTAGAAGACATATATGCACAATTTGAGGGTTATATACTAAGCAATCATTTTTATACTTAACCGGCAGAGCTCGGTGTTGGCATATTTTGTAGCTCTCGGATATTGCAATTGAAAATGTGTGTTTGTGTGTGTGTTTAACTAAGTTATAGTTATATTATATACGTGTACCTCGTACTTTCACTAATACTATAGTATACGGAATGCACAGCAGACGTCCGGTATCCGATCAGTGATCTTCTGATAGTCCGAGACAATGGACAACGTTTAATTGAGAAACAAGATTAATTGATTTAATTGACAAAATATTCAATCATGATAGACAAAACGACCCCGATCAAACAAAGACTCTTCAATTGTTTAACTTCAGGAGTTTTATTGGTTTCATATTTACTCCTTGGAGCATTTCTATTTGTAAAGATCGAGAAACGTTTTGTCGAAGAAAATTCTACTCCAGAGATAAGAATACTAAACGATATTACGGAAAATATGGAAGCATTGGAAAGAACTTTGAAATCTATTAGACGGAAAGATAGATCGGAGGAAAATGATATGGAATTGTTGATGGACTATGTAAATCAATCTCGTGTCTTGGTCCAGGAACTGTTAACAATCACAGAACGTAAAACACTACCCTGGAACCTTTTCACAGGAATCCACTTCTGTTTGACCGCTATTACTACAATAGGTAAGTAAAAAGCTAATAAGTTACATATTGCTTCTGAAAAGTTGTATATATAGAATGCGATATTTAACTCGCCTCATCGCAGATTATTAGTTTTAAAGTAAGCTATAGATTTGGTAGGCCTACTAGTCTACTGTAGTGTAGTTCTAGTCAGAGGCGAACAAAGGGGTGTCGGGGGGGGGGGAGGGGACTCTGTTCTGAATATATTTCAACCCTTTAATGTAAGTTGCAAACAAACTTAGCTTAAAGCAGTTAAGTTACATAGTGGGAAATTTGAGCACGCCTCGTGCTTTTGGCATTCCTTATTTTGTTACCGATATTTTTTTATAAACAGCTTCTTCGGTAATATTTGTTTGTATTTATTCCAATACAAACTTGTCTGCTGGACTCTTTATCAATACAAACTTGTCTGCTGGGCTTCCTCTTTCGAGATATCCTAGATTCACAGCTGTAAGTTAAAAAGTGAAGTCTGTGATCAGGCGCGTATCCAGGATTTTCTAACCCGAGGGGCGCGAATTACTATCTAAGCGGAGCGCCACCATCGGTTGGCGCGGAGCGTACGAGAAAATTTCTGGTTTTGATACCCCCCAGATCACCGGAAATGGCACTTCTCGGGCTTGAAAATGACCAACCAGATGTACACTTTTGCCTGAGAACCAAGTATTTCCCAAAAGTTTTTTCCATTCATAACCTTTTTGAAGATTGTCACCAGTCACACATCATGTTCGACCTTATTGCATGTCCTATGGATCATTGCTTTTGTAGGTTATTCTACGTAACGGCCCACAATATCCGAAAGCCCCACTTTTCAAGGTTTTAAGCCCATTACTTGTTGAGAATTTGAAAATTCACTTTTCTCGTGAATAAAATCACTTGAAAACATACCCATAATGTTGCACAAAATTCAATCTATAGACAACCAATATAGAAAAACCTCCTTGAACCCCTAACAGACAGGTCAAAATTGAACGAGTACAGGAAAGTATGATGAAGAATGTTGGTGAGGAAATTTTCGAAAATTCCGATACAGTTAATTTATTGGTGTAGAAATATTAAAACCTCTTATATTGGCTTTTACAAAACTTCATTGAAGGAACAGAAAAATAGCAGATATTTCCGATATCAGGTATATCGAAACCGAACACTTCACTCATAGGCGTAGGTCCCGTAGGAGGCGGGGGCTGCAGCCCCCCCCCCCCCAATTGTTTTCCCATTTTTTTCGGGCACCTACTGAAAGAAAAATAAATAGCAATGAATAGCTTAAAATGATCTCCTTGGTAATTGAAATAAAGTTCTAAGCTTGGCCGACATTACTACTGTAAAAGAGAGTTTTGACATAAATGGATCTGTATGCTTTTTCTCCATCTACATAAGACATTTGGTTGTTTACATTAGCATCCGGCGGTATACTGTGCAACTTTCACGGACCGTGCGGTACACGATGCCATACAATGTAATGACCGATCTTGCCTATGTGATATTGGCATCGACATGTTGAATGCGCCCTTTGCGCGCGAAAAATTTTGGGTTTTTTTCGGGCAAGTCATTACAGCCCCCAAATCCAATCTGGCTACTACGCCTTTGACTACACACATTGACAGTTTTTGAGGTTGTTCATCTTGGAACATGCATTTCAATGCTCATTGATATGATGTTATATCTGCTCTTTGCTTTACAAATTCGAACAGGCGTGTAGCGAGTATTTGCCAAGGGAGGGCGAAGCCTGTAGGCAAACTATCTAAGCGAAGCGCCACCATGAGTTGGCGCGAAGCGTAGAAGAAAATTTTGGCCGAAAATGCCTCCCAGATCACTGGAAATGACACTTCCCAGGCCTTGTAAGTTGCATCTAAGCATTGTCTATTTTGAAATTACTAGCGATGTCATAAAGAAAATTTGCTCGGGGGGGGGGGGCGGTCGCCCCCTTCCCGAAATGCGTTATGTTCCCCGATGACTCGGTCGAGTTCAAGTACATTAGTGAGAGAGGAAAAACGGAAACGTCAAAAATGGAGTTGTCGGGGTAAGGGGTAGGGTGAGGCGCACACCCCCTCCGTAATCCTTGATCTGTCACTGGCTACCCTGTGTATATAATAGGGATCTTTCTCTTCCCGAGGTCTTGGCTATCTTCTACTCCCTCCTTTTCTCCTTTTTCTCTCTTTCTTCTTTTTCTTTTCCCTTCCTTCCTCTCCTCCTTTTCTTGTTTCCCCTCCTTTTCCCTTTTTTCTTCTCTTTTTTTTCTCTCCTCTTTTCCTTACCCGGGGGGGGGGGGCGCGCGCCCCCAACGCCCCTCCCCTGGATACGCACCTGGCAAGGGTGGGCGGAGGCGGCGTAGGGACCTGATGGCGAATTGTTTTACATTTTATCCAACCGTATCCAAGCCAAATTGATGAGGATCAAGATAACCTTGTTAAATTTTCCTCCTTGTTTAGGCCTACACTTTTTAGCGTAATATGCGACCGAGTTAGGAACAACAATTGAAACTAAAATGGCCACCAAGCCATTCTCAAATGGACGGTTTGGGCCCCCCCCCCTCCTTTTTTTAGTGTTTTTTGAAAGCTGTTCACGTTAGTCTTGGTGCTACGACACAATAAAGTACTTTTTGCGATTGTATAACGCCAATTATGGGCGTATGGAACGCCATTTTAACATTTATTCAACAGTTACAGATTTCTCTAATTCACTGAATTTTGGATATCTCTAATTCATTTTTAGATAGATTAATTCATTTCCAGATATCTCTCATTCATTTTCAGATATCAATAATTTGAACATATTTGAGATATCAGAAAGTGAATTCGAGATATCAAAAATTCTATTTAGAGATATCCAAAATTGAATTAGATCTATCGGGAATATAATTAGAGATATCCAAAATTGAATTAGAGATATCAAGAATTCGAGATCTTCAAAATTTAATTAGAGATATCAATAATTCGAATTTGAGATATCAAGAATTCGAATACGATATATTCAAAATTGAATTAGAGATATCCAAAATTAAATTAGAGATATCAAGAATTCGAATTCGAGATACCGAAATGTCAGTTTCCGGTACACGTGACTTCCTCTTTACTGCAGGAACGTGAATATGTAGTCTTAGCAGTACTTCCACTGTCAATGAATTTTTCTGATTGTAAGGAAAATCGATGAGTGAAGAAATATATTTCAAAGAACTTCTTGATATTGGTGAAATTACGGAAACCTTGCGGAAATCAAAAGACATTTTATGAGCTTGAATTCTAGAAATTTGACGCATATGAAAGAAAATCAAGAAAATAATAATGTTACTGCATGGATTGCAGGAAAACCATTTATTCATATGCTTGGCCGATCCGGGATGTTTAGAATGTGTAGCTCACATTGTCATATAATACGCATTCATTTCACGTTCCGAAGCCACTGCTGCTGGAATTTGCAAAATATGCCCTTTTAAACACGTTTCATGTGCCTTTGTGGCCCTTTTGAGTTTCAAATAACTGAAATCTTACAAAATCTAAAGAAATTGTCAGGTCCATCTAGAGAAATGGGATTTTGATTTATGGAAGCATTGAATGTAAGTCCCGCTACAGTGCCAGTCTGCCAGTCGCAGTAGGTTGGTACGTAAGTAGAATGGAATCGAAGTACTATTAGTATTACCATAAGGCCTAGCCTTAAGTGTAGTATTAGTAGACTAGACCAATCTAGCACTATACCAGTAGCCACCGAAATTGAATATGCCTCGTTTTCCTGGCATGTTTTTTGCGATTTAGATGGCGCTCTTCTTGTTAGCGCTACAATTCGAATTCTTGATATCTCTTATTAAGTTTTGGATATCACTAATTCGAATTCTTGATACTGTGATAGCTATTTAAGATATCTCTTATTGGAATTCTTGATATTTTGAATGCAATTTTGGATATCTCTAATTATTGAATAAATGTTAACATGGCGTTACATATGGGCAGACCTTCTTAGCACCTGTTGTTTGAAGCTGTATAGGAGACTTTCAGGAAAAATGAATAGCGCCATCATCTCGTGTCGCACACTCAGCAAGTTTCCATGCAGTCACCGTCAAGAACTTGACTGGCTGGCTGTACGTACATAGAGAAAAGACCGAAAGAAGTGTGAATGCATGAATTATTGATTCATAGCAACACATTCGGCGTATTCTTCGAATGGCACTAATGCAGCTTCGAAAACCAGTGAGACACATGACATGAAAGTTTAAAGTGGCTTGTAGCTTTGACGTGTTTATAGGTTCACTGGTCCGCCCCATCCGTCTTGCGTATATATACGTTACCCTAATAGGTAGCAATTTGGTTTACAAACGCGTGTTTGGAGTGGAAATGCAGATTCTAGTTTTACTTTATATTTTTAAACCTGATCCAGAATGTTAACCGAGGAAACGGCCCTAGGAGCATTCTTAGTGCCTCGATTTCATAACTTCCGCTCAGTAAGTATGTTATAAATATCCCCAGAATTTAAATACAACTGAGCTTCGTGGGAGATGTTCTTTATGACATTATGACCAAGCATTAACGAGCGTGAAGACTCGCGCAAAAAGAAACGTCTAATGCCGGTAATCTGACCTAGTTTCGAATGAGGTGTAACAGAAGTGTTAGACACCACCATCGATCCCAGAAAATACACACACAGCTTGCTACCGTCGGTAATTAGACACTATAGTGTACAGTCAGTACATACAGCTGCGGTCAATACCCACAGCACAGTGTATAAACGATACAGCGATGGACATCTCAGGTCCAGCAAGGTATCACGTTTCATTACTGTCTGCATTTTGTAGCGACACGAACGAAACGTCACTTGCAAGCAACAGAAAGTAAACTCTTTCAGATGGCCGCACGGGGTTTGGGGCGAGTCTTCAATGCCTTTAAGAAATTATAAAGATGATAAAACATCTGATTGTGACGATGAATGCCTTGAGTTACAGGGACCAAACACAGGTATTGGTGATGCGGGTATGGTGCCGCCATAAATGACAATTTAATCCAGTGAAATTTTGTCTGAAAATATCCCTGGATTCCCCCCCCCCACCCCCACCTCCATCTCTAACCTGTGTTGGAGTGTCCAAAGGTAGGTTGTAAAACGCATCTGCTGGGTGTTTTTAGGCATTAACCCCTTCATTAACTTTCCAGCATATTTTAAGGGCCCGAACAGTGCGCTGAAACTGCGATGACGTTTATATTGACCCACAGTCTTATACTGTTAATTAAGTGATTTCTATGAAACGGATATTTCACCGGGTATATGTAAGTTATGAGGAAACCGCAAAGAGTATTAAAACCAGGAAAGACATGTCACTTGGAAGTTATTAAACTACTTATAAGAACGATAGTTATCGGTAACAGAAAATAAAGTACGCGTAACGTGACAGTTCTATAGGTCTAGGACTTCGTGCACTGACTGGGTTTTCTATAGAGATAAACCCAATTACCAAGAATCATCGATATTTAGGGAAGAGGAGAAAGATTTCCACCTCTTCCAACTTCCCCACCCCCCCCCCCCTCCCTCCCCTCTCTATCTCTCTATCTCTCTCATGTTAGAATACATTATTCCACTGTCGTTCATTACGTGGATCTAACCTTCTCGTCTAAGCTCACATTCAGTTGGTACAGCAACAACAAAAAACAAGCTACACGGATTTTTTTGAAGGCCCATATTTATGAGCCCCCCCCCCCCTCTCCCCCCTTACTTTCCTGCCCATTATCCTACCTACCTCGTCATCACAGAATAAGAATGCTTACAATGTAAGGCATTACCTGTATAAAATCAATTACGAAGACGGTGAAGGGTATAATACACATTGTCACGTGATTACCTTAGTTATGACGGCAATGCAAATGACTTGTAGATTAAGCTGCAGTAAGTAATTCGTCGAGACAGCGATACATGTTCATGCTCTTGCAACTGTCCGTATATAGTCCATATAACCCACGTTGCCAACAGACTGTATAGAATCTCAATAGCAACTTCCTCCACTATCTGACTTTATCGCTTAGAATTTGCACATGGTAACCGAGTAGCCTATATACTTGTAGAACGGATAATGTTGCACTTAAAGCGATTTGCCAAAATAAGAAAGATAGTACGAGAATAACTTTCATATATAACCACAACTTATTGACGTAACATGATGGTCGTGATCATTTGAGTGTGGATCAAAATGTTTTGGTTGTCTTGATCAGGCTCAATCTTGGATGACTCTCTTTCTGGTCAATATCTTGGATGACTCTCTCAAAAAGTACCACTTCTTGTTGTTTAGACAACACATTGTATACAATCAGCTTCATCAATGAATATGGCGTTATCATGCAGTGTATATGGAAACTTCGATCTTGAAAAACCGTTGACATTTATTATATGGCAATATAAGCCAAACGTGCACGAACATGTGTAAAAAAAGACAACATGAACTTATGGGAGTTTCAAGTGAAACAATTTGTTTGAGTGCTGCCTGTTGTCAAAAGTGATGAGTATAGCCTATAGATGACTTTGCCCCGACCCTCCGGAACGTATATACCAATGAGAACTCATTTAGCTCTTGAAATTCGTCAGCTTGTGTACAGTTCTTTCGAAATGAGACCTTTTAACTTAGTTAAATATTTCTTAATATTTTCTAACTGACGAGGACAGCTCGGCACTTGTGTCTCCCGAAGAAGCTCATGGTCAGAGTAACTATAGGATAGAGCTCTACCAACTCTTATACCCAGAATCTTTTCACGAGTGGGGGGATCGGGTTAAAACAAGGGGAATTCAAGAAAGGGAGAGGGTTCAATGTTACACAATATCAAAGGGAAATTCCATGTGGTTGACAACCATTCAACCCCCACCTCACCCTCCCATCTCCCTCCATTGGATGGGGACGTTTTACAGGTCGTGATTTTGCAATTATGGTAAATATGTTTAGATAAAATAATTAACATTTTCACATGGAACAGTGGAAAGTTCGAAATGAGAAGGCTTAATTTCGACTTGTTCCTTGTACTAATTTGACTTTTTATACCGAAATTGTCAACGTTCTGTTTGAGCCACAGTAGCGCTAAAAAAAAATTGGTGGAGGGGAGGGGAGGGGGTATACCCCATAATCACCGGTATCCTGTCCCTCACTTTATTACAGCTTCCTACGCCACTGTTGTAGCATGTTTACCCCCATTTGACCTAGAGAGTAACAAGACCAAAACAAGACTAGAATATAAATGTATAGATTTATATGACATGTGCCTTCATGAAGATGCACTAGTTTATTTGGTACAGTCCTTCATGCGGCCTACATGGCGTGCACAGGATTTCAAAATTGCCCGGACTGGTTAAGAGGCTTGCACCAATACTCAATTCAATTCACAATATTTTTATTTCAATCTCTTTTGATGGAAAAAAGGCCAGGGGTTGATCCAGGAGTTTATAATGGCGGGGGGGGGGGGGGGTGCGTAGCTGTTGGTTATATTTTTGGTTCCTTGCTTTAGCAAAAGGAACCTATGCAGTCAGGTTGGCGTATGTATGTGTGTATGTATGTATGTATGTGTGTGTGTGTGTGCGTCTGTGACACTTGCTTGGGTACGCTCTATCTCAATAAGGGAATGTTGGATTGAGGCCAAACTTGGACTATAGATCCGCCATATGGAGAAGGTGTGCCCTATTGTTTTTGGTGCCCACAAAGGTCACCAAAGGTCCAAAATGGTCCAAAAACCGAAAATATTAAAACTGCAATAACTCCCAGTGCCAATGTGCGACAAGATTGATATTTTGGGACAAGTTGTGAACTGGTTAGGGGAGCATTTTCAAACTTAACGGTCATGTGATCCGAGGTCACCAAAGGGCAATTAATGATAAAAAACTAGTATTTTTGCGATAACTTGAGAAGGAAATGTCTGTTAGGGTTGGGAGTTGCCTCAATCTAATCCAATTGTCGACCCGCATCTGGGTGACCCTTGACCTCAATTTGACCTCTGGTGACCTTTTCGTGTTTTTGGGATTTTTACAGTTTCGATGCTATTTTCAGATGTCAAAGGTACCTTCTGATCATAAATGTCAATAGGTTGACCCCGTGTGACCTTTATGTGCGAAGTTATATGGGGTCAAAGTTTTTCGGTCGGAGTTAGGATGGTTGTACAGACTTTTCGATTTGTTTTTTGGAATCAGGAGATTAAACTACATCTGAAACCAAGGTCAAAGGTCACATTAGAAAAAATGTGCTTATTTTGGGAGGAAACGATCAAAAAAGAAAATGTTTGGTTTTGATGCTAGATTTGGATATCAAAGGTACCTTCCGATCAAAAATGTCAATTGGTTGACACCCGTGTGACCTTCGTGTGCGAAGTTATACAAGGTCAAAGTTAATTTTCAGACATTTAATGCAACAACTCCCAATTCCAAGGTGTGGCATGGTTGATATTTTTGGACAAGTTGCAAATGTTATAGGGGAATATTTTCAAACTTAACGGTCATGTGATCCGAATGTCACCAAAGGTCAATTAATGTCAAAAAACTAGTATTTTGGGGGTAGAAAATGGGCAAAGAAAAGAATGTTTGAGTTTGTATAGTTTGATGCTCTAGTTTAGGTCTCATCAATCAAAAATGTCAATAAGTTGACCCAAGGTGACCTTTGTATGTTAAGTTATATGAGGTCAAAGTTAATTTTCAGACATTTAGTGTAATAACTCCCAGTGCCAAGGTGTTACACAGTTGATATTTTGAGACAAGTTGCAAATGGTATAGGGGAATATTTTCAAACTTAACGGTCATGTGATCCGAGGTCACCAAAGGTCAATTAATGATAAAAAACTAGTATTTTTGCGATAACTTGAGAACAAATTGTCCGTTAGGGTTGGGAGTTGGTTCAATGTAATCCAATTATCGACCCGCATCTGGGTGACCCTTGACCTCAATTTGACCTCTGGTGACCTTTTTATTGTTTTAGGGATTTTTACAGTTTTGATGCTATTTTCAGATGTCAAAGGTACCTTCTGATCATAAATGTCAATGGGTTGACCCCCGTGTGACCTTCGTGTGCGAAGTTATATGAGGTCAAAGTTAATTTTCAGACATTTAATGCAATAACTCCCAGTTCCAAGGTGTGACAAGGTTGATATTTTTGGAGTAGTTGCAAATGTTATAGGGGAATATTTTCAAACTTAACGGTCATGTGATACAAGGTCACCAAAGGTCAATTAATGATAAAAAAACTAGTATTTTTGCGACAACTTGAGAACAAATTGTCCGTTAGGTTTGGGAGTTGCTTCAATGTAATCCAATTGTCGACCCGCATCTGGGTGACCCTTGACCTCAATTTGACCTCTGGTGACCTTTTCGTGTTTTGTGGATTTTTACAGTTTCGATGCTATTTTCAGTTTTTAAATGTACCTTCTGATCATAAATGTCAATGGGTTGACCCCCATTTGACCTTTGTGTGCGAAGTTATTTGAGGTCACAGTTAATTTTCACACATTTAATGCAATAACTCCCAGTGCCAAGGTGTGACAAGGTTGATTTTTTTGGACAAGTTGCAAATGGTATAGTGGAATATTTTCAAACTTAACAGTCTTGTGATCCAAGGTCACCAAAGGTCAGCTAATGTTAAAAAAGTAGTATTATGGGGGGAGAAAATGGGCAAAGAAAAAATGTTTGAATTTTTACAGTCATGCTCTATTTAGGTCTCACCGATCAAAAATTTCAATTGGTTGACCTCCGGGTGACCTTTGTGTGTGAAGTTACATACAAGTTCAAAGTTAATTTTTTGACATTTAATGCAATTAAATCTCAATGCCAAGGTGTGACATGGTTGATATTTTGGGACAAGTTGTGAATGGGGTGGTGGAACATTTTGAAACTTAAAGGTCATGTCATCTGAGGTCACCATTGTTATCATATCTGTTGACACGCTTGTAGGTCTCTTATATTTCTTACATTTGCGACGCCATATTTAGATCTCAAAGGTGCCTTTTGATAAAAAATCCGATCACATTTTGTGATCACAAAAGTGTTGGCTATAGTGTTGGTTACTTTATGGGAACATGTAGGACCACAATTACTTGGACTATTTCAGCCCAATCTTGCTTGATAATATTATGTGTATTGTCATATACCCCAAGCAAGGAACCACAGTACCCTTGGGCTCTTGTTATTGAAGCGTATACTTGACTGCAAGAGGGACAAGCGCACCCATCTGGTTTAGGATAATATTTTAATGAGGTCAAAGGTAGTACATACATGTTCTCCAGCCTATATTGCTAATGATAATATCGCCGTGTGCCTGTATGACGGCGAGTATAAATAACCATACACTTTATAGCATGCAGCGACGTCAGCAGTTGATAAAGGACAACATTCCTGACGTCATAAAGTCATTACGTACATGCGGGTACTAACTTGTTTTACGTACATGGTCGCGCAAATGTCACAAGGACATTATTCCCACGAGAACAATGTGAAGTATTTATCGTTCAAACTTAATCGGGTATCCCGAAGAGCATGCATGAACGGTCTAAGCTGCAAATGTAGGCTGCATGTAGGCCGAATATGAATTATTTATGAATTATAAATATGATATGACTGTTATTGTTGTGAGGCCGTTTTTTCTTCTCAGAAATATAATACACGTCTATGCATGGCAAGCCATGTGGGACAAACACCGCATAATACAGGGGCGTATCCAGGATTTTCTAACCCGGGGGGCGCGATTTACTATCTAAGCGGAGCGCCACCATCGGTTGGCGCGCAGCGTACAAGAAAATTTCTGGTTTTGATACCCCCCAGATCACCGGAAATGGAACTTCTCGGGCTTGTAAATGACCAACCAGATGTACACTTTTGCCTGAGAACCAAGTTTTTCCCAATAGTTTTTTTTTTCCCATCCATAACCTTTTTGAAGATTGTCACCAGTCACACAACATGTTCGACCCCATCACATGTCCTGTGGATCATTGTTTTTGTAGGTGATTCTACGTCGCGGCCCACAATACCCGACAGCCCCAATTTTGAAGGTTTCAAGCCCATTATTTGTTCAGAATTTGAATAAACTCACTTGAAAACATACCCATAATGTTGCAAAAAAATTCATCTATGCGGACAACCAATATAGAAAAACCTCCTTGAACCCCTAACAGACCGGCCAAAATTGCACGAGTATAGAGGGAAGTATGATGAAGAATGTTGGTCAGGAAAATTTCGAAAATTCAGACACATTTCATTTATTGGTGTACAAATATTAAAATCTCTTATAACGGCTATTATAAAACTTCGTTGAAGGAAATGAAACAAATACCAGATATTTCCGAAACCGAGCACTACACACATAGGCGTAGGAGGCTAGGGCTGCAACCCCCCACCTCCGCCAATACTTTTTTTCCTGAAAATTCGGGCAATATGCTGAGAATTTTTCGGCACCTACTGAAAGAAAAATGAATTGCAATACACAGCTACATCTAAAGGAAATTAATTAAAAATCATTTCCTTGGTAAATTAAAATAAAGTTCTAAGTTTGGCCGACTAATTAGCCATTACTAATGTAAAAGAGAGTTTTGACATAATTGGACCTCCATGCTTTTTCTCCATCTATACATAAGACATTTCGTTGTTAAGATGGGCATCCCGCGGTGTACTGCGCAACTTTCACGGACCCCACGGTACACGATGACATGCGAGGTAATAACCGATGCTTGCTTATATGATATTGACAGTAACATGTTGAACGCGCGTGGAGCGCGCGAAAAATGTTGGTCATATTAATAATCAGCGCATTGAGACTTAAGTGTGTATTTGCGCTTTATAAGAACTGTGTATTATTATTATTATTATTATATTTTTTTCGGGGCAAGTCGTTACAGCTCCCCAAATCAAATTGGGCCCCTCCCCTTCACACACAGACAGTTTTGAAGCTGTTCATCCTGGAACGCCATTTTCAAGCTCACTGATATGATTTGATATCTGCTATTCGCTTTACAAATTTGAACAGGCGCGTAGTGAGGAATTTGCCAATGGAGGGGCGAAGTCTGTAGGCAAACTATCTAAGCGTAGCGCCACCATAAGTTGGCGCGAAGCGTATAAGAAAATTTTGGCCGAAAATGCCTCCCATATCGCTGGATATGACACTTCCCAGGCCTTGTTAGTTGTATCTAAGCATTTTCTATTTTGAAATTTCTAGCGATATAGAAAAATATGCTCGGGGGTGGGGTGGTTGCCCCCTTCCCGGAATGCGTCACGTTCCCCGACGACTCAGTCGAGTTCGAGATCAGCCACAGTTGGTTTCATAGCACAATTGTACTTAGGCGTCCATACACACACACGCGTTATGATAGACCATATATAGTATATACATATAGATACATTAGTGAGAGAGGAAAAATGGAAACGTCAAAAATGGAGTTGTCGGTGTAAGGGGTAGGGTGAGGTGCACGCCACTTCCGAAATCCTTGATCCGTCACTGGCTACCCTGTGTATATAATAGGGATCAGCGCTTTAATGATGTCACTGTTCCCCGTTCTCTTCCCGGTGTCTTTGCGTTTTTCTTTCACGTATACGTACTCCCTCCTTTTCTCCTTTTTCTCTCTTTCTTCTTTTTCTTTTCCCTTCCTTCCTCTCCTCCTCTCTCTTTTTCTCCTCTTTTTTTCCCTCTTTTCCTCTCTTTTTTTCTCTCCTCTTTTTCTTACCCGGGGGGCGCGCGCCCCCAACGCCCCCCTGGATACGCGCCTGTAATATATCAGCGTATTAATGGGAATTTATACGCGTATATTAATTGGAATATATACGCGTATATATTATTAGCCAATCATATGGCTTAAATATATCCGCATATTAATTCGAATATATACACGTATTTATTCGAATATATACACGTATTAATTCAAATATATACACGTATTAAATAGAATACATATGGGGATAAAATCCAATTTATGCACGGATTAATTCGAATGCACACGAAAAAACATTCCGCTCTTACTGTGTACATAATAGCCCATCAACGATAAATATTTTGGCAGGCTCGCGAGATCGCTTCAAAAAGCGAAACTATACGCATGTACAACACATGTATATTCAATTAATAAGCGTATATATTCGAATTAATACGCGGATATATTATGCGGTGTTTGTGGCTTGCCATACACGTCAGACTAGTTTGGTATATGCTTGGTATAGCTAATGCAGACTGGTAATTGTTCAGAACAATTTGTTCTCGTGTTGGACCTAAATATTGTACTAAGTATATCGATTACATAAGAAATTTAGAACAAATAGATCTAAAGTATCATGACTGACTATTTCATCAAAATGGCTATAACAGACTAAAGGCTATATGTTCGCATATTAGCTCCATGCCGTATAATAAGACCTTTAAATACGTTGCGGTTAGACCTATATCGAGTGCTTTGGGCAGCCAAATGGAATGGAGGGCCGTAAGGAAGTTCGCCCACCTCTTCACAAAAGTCTGCAGAGTACCGAAATTGGTTACTCACGTTATAATCTTGTCACGTTTAAGTTACTATAGAAAGGACCACCCTGCCCTATTTATCCATCACGGTTCCTAAATGAGGGTTTGTAATTAAACGTCATTGAGGGAATGGTGCATGGGAAGACGTCACGGAATAATTCTTCCAGAGCTCATGTTTTCAAATGAAGATCACTGACGTAACACAGTAGCAGTATGGCTACAATTACTGAGGGGAACAACAAATCAAAGAAGGTCTAATTGCCGGTATAAAATTAATATCTTGTTACTTAACCAACACCCTATGCCTATCATTCCCACAGCATCCCCACACAGCCAACAACTCCCACCCGCCATTCCCTCTCAATATACCCCTCCCAATCCTATTGCGCTCCCTTTGCAAGCCTCTATTCCACCCGAACCCCACGGTCCCACCGCACCCCTACTCAGCCCCTTCCCAGGCCCACCCCATCCCCAACCAACCTGCAATATACCTTTGAATCAGACATTATGGCGCGAGAAAGCGGAATATATTACGTACAAATATATATATATATATATAATTATATATATATATTTATATATATATATATATATATATATATATATATATATATATATATATGCTGTACTTGCGAAATACATACATGGTCAGCTTCAAATATTAATTTTAGACCTATTTATATATATGTATACACATATATATATTCTCTGAAAATTATATTTATTCCCTTAAAGTATATATATTTATATATTCACCAGGCGTACAAAAAATATTTTCTTAATAACAAATATGTATTCGGTGCCAAAAAATATATATTCTCTGACAGTAAATATTCTGCATTTTACAAATATATTCCGCTTTCTCGTGCCATAAGATACCTATCTCGACAGCAAAGGAGACAAAGGAATCTTTGCTTGCAAATGACGTCGTTCCGAACAACTCGCTGTTCCGACTTAAGTGTCCTTTCGCATTCCGCACAATTTTGAGGTGAAAGGTTGCATAGTAAATTAATCGTATTCTTCCTATCAGTTGTAGGTTGATTACACAAGACAAGAATTTACGACCAGAATTAAACAAAATGTCACTCGTAGAGACCGGACGGAATTCAATAATTTTTCCATGACGCGATATATTGCATGCCGCAACAAAGAGTGACCAAACTAGCTGATTCTGTCGGGCTTACTTGAACCATGAGCCCCATGCTTGAACAACTTCATGGTATTGGAATGGTGTTTCCTTGGGTGTAATACCTATTACGCAATACCATAAATAAAAAAGATCGGTTGTTACAAAAAAATGTCAATGTTTGTTATCACTGAAGAATGTGAAGTATTGATACTAAACGCAGTTTGAATTGAGTGTCTATATACGACACAAAGTAACAATATTTCGCCGATATTTGACAGCTTGAAAAACTTGACAATTCAATACTTTTTGTAAGGTCTGCATTTTTGCTACATACAACCACACATATATAACGATGGTCGTATCTCATTTGTAACATTTTTGTGTTTTTCATTTCAATTAAAAAGCAGCTTAAATCCGAAACAGAGTCATTAGCTAGGACCTACTACATACAGCACAGAGCTAATGTGAAAATGGTCACGTCCTTCATCTAACCGTGGGACTAATCCACATCCGAAGTTTACATTGAATGAAAGTGGAAGAGTTCAAGACGCAAACCGCATGCTCTGGGGTGTAATGTGATATATACATGATGACAAATTTGCAAGCGATTTCAATGTAAAGCAGACGACAGACCGATGGGAGTGTGTTTCATTGACCCCTGGGTCACATTCATTATATGAACAATGGCGTGAATAATAAGCAAAGAGAGTGGAAAATTTATGGGAGAATTTATAGTTGTTTTGCACACAAGGTTATGGCGATAAGGGTTCCCTTTCACTTTTAGACTAATCATAATCATTCTGCGGTCCGTTGTGTAGATCGATGGTGGATATTGTCGATGTGATTCCTACACGTGCGATAAGACTATAAGACTACTCAGTGACATTCTGGCTGTTCCGTTCAACCACGTGCAATTGAATATTATTTGTTATTAATCATTAAAGAAATTCATTTAAATAACACATTGGACTTAACGTATAGGGCTATTCCCTTTATCGAAGAAAGTAAGTATAGATTTTCTCATATTTGGATAGGTCTTTGTATCCTATAACATAAGGTAGGGTAGGGAAGGGTTAGGTAGGCTAATATACAAATATTCCCTTTGTATAAGAACAAAGCAAGTAAAGATTTTCCCGTATTTGGATAGGCCTTCATATCCTAACGTGATGGATACCAGGCGCGTATCCAGGATTTTCTAACCCGGGGGCGCGAATTACTATCTAAGCGGAGCGCCACCATCGGTTGGCGCGCAGCGTACAAGAAAATTTCTGGTTTTGATACCCCCCAGATCACCGGAAATGGCACTTCTCGGGCTTGAAAATGAGCAACCAGATGTACACTTTTGCCTGAGAACCAAGTGTTTCCCAAAAGTTTTTTCCATCCATAACCTTTTTGCAGATTGTCACCAGTCACACATCATGTTCGACCTGATTGCATGTCCTATGGATCATTGCTTTTGTAGGTGATTCTACGTCACGGCCCACAATATCCGAAAGCCCCACTTTTGAAGGTTTTAAGCCGATTATTTGTTGAGAATTTGAAAATTCCCATTTCTCGTGAATAAAATCACTTGAAAACATAGCCATAATGTTGCACAAAATTCAATCTATGGACAAGCAATATAGAAAAACTTCCTTGAACCCCTAACAGGCAGGTCAAAGTTGCACGAGTAGAGGAAAGTATGATGAAGAATGTTGGTGAGGAAATTTTCTAAAATTCCGACACAGTTAATTTATTGGTGTAGAAATATTGCAACCTCTTATAATGGCTATTATAAAACTTGGTTGAAGGAAATGAAAAATATCAGATATTTCCGATATCAGGTATATCGAAACCGAACACTACACACATAGGCGTAGGTCCCGTAGGAGGCGGTGGCTGCAGCCCCCTCCCCCCCCCCCCCCGCAACCAAATTTTCCCCCATCTTTTTCGGGCACCTACTGAAAGAAAAATAAATAGCAATGAATAGCTTAAAAATGATCTCCTTGGTACCGGTAATTAAAATAAAGTTCTAAGCTTGGCCGACATTACTACTGTAAAAGAGAGTTTTGACATAAATGGATCTGTATGATTTTTCTCCATCTACATAAGACATTTGGTTGTTTACAAAGCATCCAGCGGTATACTGTGCAACTTTCACGGACCGTGCGGTACACGATGCTATGCACTGTAATGACCGATGCTTGCTTATATGATATTGGCATTGATATGTTGAACGCGCGCGCTTCGCGCGTGAAAAATTTTGGCTTTTTTTTCGGGCAAGTCATTACAGCCCCCAAATCCATTTTGGGCTCCTACGCCTTTAACTACACACATAGACAGTTTTTGAGGTTGTTCATCGTGGAACATGCATTTCAATGCTCACTGATATGATGTTATATCTGCTCTTTGCTTTACAAATTCGAACAGGCGTGTAGCGAGTAATTGCCAAGGGAGGGGCGAAGCCTGTAGGCAAACTATCTAAGCGAAGCGCCACCATGAGTTGGCGCGAAGCGTAGAAGAAAAATTTTGGCCGAAAATGCCTCCCAGATCACTGGAAATGACACTTCCCAGGCCTTGTAAGTTGCATCTAAGCATTGTCTATTTTGAAATTACTAGCGATGTCATAAAGAAAATTTGCTCGGGGGGGGGGGGCGGTCGCCCCCTTCCCGAAATGCGTCATGTACCCCGACGACTCGGTCGAGTTCAAGACCAGCCACAGTTGGTTCCATATAGCACAATTGTACAATTGTTTAAGGCGTCCATACACACACACGCGTTATGATAGACCATATATAGTATTTATATAGATACATTAGTGAGAGAGGAAAAATGGAAACGTCAAAAATGGAGTTGTCGGTGTAAGGGGTAGGGTGAGGCGCACACCCCCTCCGTAATCCTTGATCTGTCACTGGCTACCCTGTGTATATAATAGGGGTCTTTCTCTTCCCGAGGTCTTGGCTATCTTCTACTCCCTCCTTTTTTTCCTTTTTTTCCTTTTTCTCTCTTGTTTCTTTTTCTTTTCCCTTCCTTCCTCTCCTCCTTTTCTTTTTCCCTCCTCCTTTTCCCTTTTTTCTTCTCTTTTTTTCTCTCCTCTTTTCCTTGCCCGGGGGGCGCGCGCCCCCAACGCCCCCCCCCCTGGATACGCACCTGGTGATGGAAAGCAACATGTCAATGTAATTTAAAAGTAAAAATTAAACAGCTGTTGTCACTTTGCTAACACAAATTAAAGAACTATAATTCTCGCTGAAGCAGCGACCTAGCCAGGAATTTGAAAGGGGGGGGGAGCACTTTTTGCGATTGATATGGATTTTCAAAGTTGTAGGCACGACTATCTGAGCGGAGCGCCACCATCAGTTGGCGCGGAGCGTACAAGAAAATTTTTGGTTTTACAAACCCCCCAGATGGCCGGAAACGGCCCTTCCCGAATGTTCATTCTGGTTCCCTGGCCTCTTGCTAACTTGAGACACCTCATTCAATATCACTTTTAAACCCAAAAAACAAACGAGTTAAAATAGTACGTAATTCAATAATACATAATGTATTAAAATTAGCAAGGTACACAAGGGCGGCGGAAGCACTTTTAATCTGGGGGGAGGGGGGGCACCGACGTCAAAGGGCACTTTGCAGAAATTCGATTGGACTGATGCAGCCTGATATTTACTACCCTTTATAAATCTTATTGTATTATCTTATTTGCGTATACACATCACTCCATCAACGCCCCCCCCGTCTTAGTAGTCTTACTTTTCAACTTCTGATACTTGTAGATACAAAGATAGGCCAGAAATGTCTTTGATACAACCATAGCCAGTAATTGTCTTTGATACAACTGTAGCTAGTAAATGTTTATCGAAAAGGCTGTTTTGGAACTTGGAACGCCGATCGCGACAACAACAGGCAACAAAGTGCTGCAGCTCTATACATATAAAGTCTGTTAATCAACGATAGGCTTATTTGACTGTGGAATGTTCTCAAATGAAATTTTATCTGCGTAAACGGGTTCTTAAGTAGATGTTAAAAAACTGACAAGATCGTATCCTAGTCTTTTTCGGCGGGTAGAGTATTGAATGAAACGGCACGCGATATGAATGACAGCCTAGATGACAGAAGAATAGGTCACCTAATTTAGCCATAATCTTGCTACGTTCATTTCAATAGTTTTTCCTGTCTAGACTCTTAAACTCGTCCAGCAAGCTTATGGATTTTAATTATGGGTGTTTTAATAAAAAAGATAACTTGGCCAAAAAAGTGTAGGCCCGGGCCTACAGTGCTACATACTGGCTACGCTCCTGATAGTTCTAAATTAGGATTAGATCTCTTACTGAAATATCGCTGACCTAATAAGGTGATCAAGAGTACAAGTTTTATGTAGAAAAAGGGCACATTTTTAACCTGAGGAAAAGTGGGGGGGGGGGGCACTTGCCCCCCTGTGCCCCCCGGTTCCGCCGCCCTTGAAGGTACATGTACAGAGTAGTCTTACTCTTCAACTTCTGATACTTGTAGATACAAAGATAGTCCAGAAATGTCTTTGATACAACTGTATAGCTAGTAAATGTTTAAGTTAGCCTAATAAGAGAAGGCGAGAGCTATCTGACGATTGCCACCTGATGCAAATTTCTCAAGTGTTTTCTCAACTGAAATATTATCTTCGTAAACGTGTTCTTAACTACATGTTAAAAAACTGACAAGATCGGATCCTATAGTCTTTTTCGGCGGGCAGAGTGTTGAATGAAACTATCGTGCTACATACTGGTTACGCCCTGATCATATGATATCATTATCAGCAGATTTTGTTTCCTGTTTAAATTCTTTTACATGTTCTTTTACATAATATATCAGAAAGACAAACATAGTGCTCTTTTACAAGTTTTCCAGTAGGAGGATGATTCTTGTTTATTGTCCAATGTCTGGACTTTAATACATTTGACGAACTTAACTGATGGACAATATAACTTTCATATTTTGTAATACAGCCAGATATGCAGTGGCCTAAAAACAAATATCGTTATCGCAGTGTATTAGCAGTGTAATAATTATTTATGGGGAGTGCGTATCACGTACGATTGCTAGCTTAGCTTCATAGCTTCATGCTGTTCGTGCAACAACTTAGGACGACTCATTGAACGAACGTTGTCGACGTTGTTGTGCATACGGTTTGTGACATTCCATCGAGTGCGGTTAGGTTGGCAATATGTATTTTATTACGCAGTGGCCAACTGTAGGCTTGTAATTGGCTATAAGCTAAATTTAGCTAATTGCATCTGCCAAACTAAGTAAGTAGTTGAATCAGTAGGCGTGAATGTTAATACGATTACAATCGAGTTAACGGAGCTGACGAGTATTCAAGATCAAAAGAGCACTGACAAAATACCATGCTAAAAAAACGACAGTTTAAAAAAAAAAAAAATCGACACTGAAAGGGGGGGGGGGCGGTCGCTCCCCCTGCTCCCCCCTGGCTACGTCCCTGCGCTGAAGTTTATTTAATGAGGGATAGGAATACATATGAAACGTTATACAAATCACTATTTTCCAGCTGTTTTACAGTCCATATTCAATGTTACGCTATAATAAAATCGAACCAGGATATCCATGTTGTTCCATGTTGTAGCATGACTATACAAACGGAACGTGCACTTGATTCAAAGGTATATAGCCCGGTGGCCAAAATTCTTATTACCTCTGACTGATCTATAAAGTAGGGAAATGAAATGTTATGGAAGCCTTAAGGCTTCTACATGAATCTTCATGGAAACCTTAGGCCGTCGAGGGTCAGGAGAAATGTTGACGGAACCATTCAGATTTGTTGGTGCCCAATGTTTCGATTCTCATTCGATCTCATTCGGATGCCATCACGTAATCTCCGAAATTGTCACGAACCCACCTTGAAAATGATGTCGACAGCATCTCTTCAGCTGGTCTAACATGTCTATTAGCTCGAATATATGCAGGTCAGAAGGGAAATGGCGCCGCAAACTATAGCTGCTTTCATTAATTTCCCTTTTTGTTGTCATATATTATTTGGGGCATCAGGTACTTACAACTTGTCCCTGTTCCCTTTCCAATTCTCCCCTCCTCCCCCCACCTGTCCTCAATGTCGTCCGTATTCTTAGTGCTGGACACTCGCTTTAACTTGTTTTATTAGTGTCATAAAGTCACTAATCAATGACTATGCTTTCCATCAAACATAACCCAACACGATTATTACTTATTTACGGTATATATGCTACGGTAACCTACTAATGAATTACGTCAAGCAGCCATCTATATTCTCATCAAATACCAGCATATGTAAGTGTATATATATATATATATATATATATATATATATAGATATATATAGATATATATATATATATATATATATATATATATATATATATATATATATATATATATATATATATATATATATATATATATATATGTATTTATATATACTACTCTGATCTTACCCATTTATTTTGTACTTTTAGTTGGACAAGTATGTAAATATATGTTTATATATATATGCTACAGAAATAGTGAATCTCAATGAAAAATCATTTCCATCCTATACTGATAGTGAAATTTGATCTTTGGGGGAAAATAAATAAGTTTCTTTTGGCGACATGAGTCTGCAGCTGTTGTTTGTAGGAAATTTAAACTTGTCTTAATATCTTGTTATTGTACAGTTATTTGAATGTTAATTGACAAATGTCATAATTGGAAATATGCAATTTGCGTTGAGTCTGCTGTAACGGTGTTAACATGTCATATTTAGTTGTTATTGGACGATTTTAGGCAGAATTTTAGACCTGATATGTCATATTTCAGTCCAATTAAAGCAAAGTTTTAAATGTCAAATATGATCCAGTAACAATTCCGATTTTCAATGTATTCACCATAAAAGTATGATAATTGTCTGAACTGCTCTCTAAGGCTATATACTGATGATAACTTAGTCAAACATGTTCTCTTAACTCTATGAGCCGCCCCAACACAGCAACAGTGGATGAAATTCAAAACGATTTGTCAGTGGCAATTTTGTAAACGATCGTAAACTTGTCATTTTGGGACAAATAAGTAGACTTATGTTTTCCCATAAAGTTTTGTGATACACTTGAGGTTCTGACGTAATGGTGTGTATTAGACTATGTATAAACTTCAGTCACTTTAATTCATAAATGCAAACAATCATTTCTAGAAATAAATTTGGACGTAGTAAAGACGTTACGGGTGGCGCCATTTTGAATGACATCACTTAAAAGACAATGACGTCATGAAGCCAATTTTAAAAGTTTGAAGTGAGGGTAATGTTCTTGATGGTGATGCACGTTGAGATATTACGATTTTTGTATAGGATTCTTCAATGAGAGGTAACATAGTTGGGCAATAATAACCCAATGTCCACGGATTATTATGACGTAATCTAACTCAATTTGCATGTCCACTGAACTACAACTATAGATGCGATGTATCAGGGATTGGACGAAAATTGGGAACAGAGAAAATCTGATTCCCTAAAATGGAATGATGGACTAATCTTTAAAGTGCAAATTGTCTTTCCTCTTCTTCTGTTTGTCCACCTTGAATTTGTAACATCATCTTCGTAATAAACGTCTGATTCTTTTTCACGAAGAAAACGTACAAACTCCGCCAAAACTCTGTTTCTGAAACAGGACACCTTCCACTCGTCTACAATGTTCTAAAAGATCTTCTCGTTGGTTACTTCTTGAAGTGCGCGTGCGCGCTGCAAGTATTGGCATTGCATACTTGCCAAGTGAACGATACCTACATGACTGGACGTTGAAACTTAAAGTTTAATGTAGGTCTCTGCACATTTGCAGTATCAGAGGCTAGCTGCGTAGGCAACTTATTCTGAGCCTGTAACGGCGCCCACAAGCGCCCTCAATTTGTAGGTACCTACATGACTATACTCCCTGGTGTGTTGTCCGCCCAAAAACTAACACCATGAACAACCGAAAAGTTGTTCCTAATACTGCAAGCACTCCACGTGCATTACAATACTGCGTCTTTGCAGACAAATGCAATTCTAATTAGTTGAGGAATTCTATACACAGGCAAACAACGTTCCACTGTGTTATGTAAAATCAACACTCTCTTTGTCTGAGTGTAGTCACTATCTCCATGTCGTGAAAAAGAGTTTTGACGCAAAACTTGTTAATCGTGACTTAAAGGTCATGAATTGGAACCTTCTGTAAAACACATCAAACCAGAAATCTTACTAACTTCCCTGGTAAAACCTTCCTTGTAATTTTCCAAGTACTTCTCCATGGAAAATAAAGACACAAAATAAATGAAGGGAAAAAAAGCCCAGATGAAGCAAGATGATCACAGAGGGAGTGAATAAAGAGAAAATTAAGTTAATGCTGCTATATGTGCTGTGTTTACCCTAGAGTAAATTCTTATGAGAGTAAATAAGGAGAAATGTAATTTAATACTGTTATGTGCTGTGTTTACCCTAGAGTATATGTTTACGTTAGATCACTTGTGTAGTGGCAGTATACAATAGATTAGTTCAAAAGTAAATCAGATAATGTTCGTTTAAATAAAAATCACAAAGATAAATATCAGACGTTCGGGGGTCACTGTACCGATATACAATTGTTCTAATATACATTATAATTACTTAATTAATTACAAAACACAGAGATAAGTATCCGACTTACAGCTGAGCTGTTGCCATCGTTAGAATGTTCGGTGCGTTAGAGTTCTTTTGCGCATGATCAAGATGATTGTTGAAAAATGTCTAATATTTAGGAAATACATTTTAACACCCTTTAAATAGTTGCTATTGTATTTACTGGGATACATAATAGTAACGGTGCTATATTTGAATGGTAAACAGAGAAAAAAACATTAATGAATAGGAAATTTTGAAACCTATGATGTGAAAAATACACTTATCTTTCAATTTGTTTGGTAACATTTCTGCTAACATATTCTTGTTTTATTTTGTTTGCTGCAAATTGGGTCAAATGAGTTCTTGTCGACTTGGCATTTTGAGTGTCTAGTTTACACTCGAGTCAACACTATTTTACTTTTCTGTTGCAGTATGACATAGTAAGCTTTATCATGCATCTTTAAGTTTTATTTACAATTATTTGGTCACACAATGTGAATCTTGATCACCTTATAGCAAACTCCAAAAAGGAGCTATTCGTCACTTTACCCATTCCGCACCACGGGAACACACTAGTCCGCTATTCAAGAAACTAACCTTGCTTAATCTCGATGATATTATCAAAGTGAAGCTTGCGGCTTTTGCTTACAAATCATGGAATGGATAACTGCCGGAAAATTTCCGCAGTTTTATTAATAGTAACAAAACTTTATATCCCTATCAAACGAGCCATACTTACAATGCACATCGTAATTTTTACCGTACCACTATATAGGAACCTATAGCTTTCGTAACCGTATAATTAAACATTTAATTCCCTTCAGATAATATAAAGACCAAAGAGAGTTTATTTAAGAAGTATTTAAGAAAATACATCATCACAACATACTAATACGGTCTTTATGCTATATTTATATATATTAAGTAATTACATGTATAGCTAAATTCTTTATGAACTAGGACAATGTTACCCTGTCTAGTTATTACTCCTTAAAGTATCTGTATCATTCTGCTCTTTCAACTTGTATTATATTTGTTTTTCTTTACCAGGGAGTCTTCTACTCTGTTGAGCCAATTAAGCTTTATAGAAGACTTCCTTTCACATTGTAATTATTTGTGATAAAACAAATAAATAAACAAAATAAACAATTAGTTTTGCTTCACAAAATGTTTGCACTTTGTCAAAGTTATAGAGTTCATGTAGTGCAGGGGTTCCCTAACTGGGGTGCATGAACCCCCAGGGGGTGTGTGAGTCCATCCGGGGGTTCGTGAGACGTTTCTGAAAGTCAAAACTAGAGTACTTTTTGTTTAACTAAAATCTAATATATCATATAATTTAGTAAATGTACAAAGGTCGTACCTATCGACAAACTTCACCCAGGTGTATAAATGGGGACTTGCGAGGTGACTTGTAAATATAGTTGCGCGCGCCGGTTTGTGGCTGCACCCTATGGGTAGCCCCCAGGGGACATGTGGCTGTGGTGCACTGTGGTGCCCCAGGAGAGATTGTTTGAATTTTGCACACTTTGGTGTGTAGGTGTGACAAGTTACCAATGACCAGGGTTAAGTACAGCGCGGTGAGACTTTATTGTAAGTTGCGCTATATAAGAACTGCATGTTAATTATGATTAATATTATTAAACTCCTTTCGCGTTCCATACGTATGTGTTGCCACATTAGTACCGTACCATGCATGTGATAAATAACTAAATTATGAATCAATGGGTGATGCGTGATGCAATTTGTAATCTGATCTTGAAGTTTCCAAATAAATATTTGTTCATCTCTTGTTTTTTTCCATTACAATATAACACTATGGACTTGATCTTTTACGAAGCACTGTAATGCGTATTATAGTATAATAATGATCTCAGATCGTGTCTCGAAAAGTTGGGGGTTCGTGGACAACTCTGACATCCACAGTGGTTCCGTGGGAGATAAAGTTAGGGAAACCCTGATTTAGTGTGCTACAACTTTATAGAACGGTGTATAACAAGAAGATACTGGAATGCTATGTTATAGAGATTAGCTATATTATATTGATACTTCCATATTCAAACATAATTCAATAACTACAACGGGATACCAAACGTTACGTATATGATTAGCCGGTTAAAAGCAGTTCTAGTGAATTGATATCATTTATGACAATATTGTTATCTTGGTATTATTCTCGTAAAGACTGTTTCGGTTTCATTTGTATCTATCTGATTTAGCAGATAACACGCAACTTACAGTAAAGTACTACCAGTAAGTTTGTCGAAGAAGACCTAATCAAGCGATCAATTTGTTCTTGGCACAGAGAAAGCTGTAGAAGAGTCAAATGGTGAATCGTTATAACCTATTGAGTGTAGGTCGAATGTGTGTATATTCGTAAATCAGAAAGTTATCTGTGGTAATCTGTTTCTGGTATACCAAAGGTTAACAAATATCAATGTTTGAGCATAATTCGTAGACTTCAATTGGTATTCCATTTCGAAGGAAAAACAACTCATCGCAACATCTCTTCTTCGAAGGTACATCGACCATGGCCTCCGTGTCCCTATAATTTATCAAGTATAGCCCAGTTTATTCCAAAAGACGTATTCCAACAGTTCGGCGAGGCGGTCAGTGACGCTAGGCGCAAGGGTGATAATGTTATTTAGCAAATGTATGTATATGATTTCATACTTGTCTGTATGTATTAGTTATATATGTTTCTACTATCATTGTACAAGCTTGTCATCAATAGCCTTCAAAGAAGAAAGCGCATCGAGTTTCGCCCAATAAGTCATTCTGATTAAAGAGATTAAACCTATAGCGATTGCTTAAACCAGTTAGCCAATTCCTTAATTAGTTTGTATATTCCTGTCCAACACCATTCATAATAAATTCTGTTATGAAAGAGGACCCCCAAATTCCCTCTAATATTTCTAGGGAACTCACTGTTTTCTGCAGACACCTATGGATGTCATGCCCCAATATAAGTTATTGCTATATTGACAAAGTGCCCCTCCAGATTGAAGCTATACTTCTGCGCTCACGTGCACACGTGCTTAAAGATGATTCTTGATAAATGCAAAGGAAACACACGCACAGACTCACTTACAGCCGCGCATTTAAATATCCCAGTACACACAACCAAATACACCCATACTTACAGACATGCATGTAATCTTCCGGCATTAGCACACAATCAAGCAATCCCCACGAAAAGTATTTTTTTTTACCATCTGAGATTGTAAAGACCTTTGAAGGTTTTATATTTCTGACATAATTAAGGTTATCATGATTTATCTGATGGAATTAAGACCAATATGCGGGTATTCAAATCTATCCTCATGAACAAAGGACATAGCTTATTACGCAGGAATTAATCCATACTTTTACAGCCTACAGGCACATAAATACCCCTATACACGCACGCACACTCACCAATTGTATGTAAAGAATTACGTATGGTGGCCCATTAGCGCCAACTTACAAGTATGCTGTCGTACCACTTTGTGACCACTATGCCTAGTATTGATCGATCTTTAGCTGGGGTAAGCGGGGGTGGGGGGGGGGGGGCTGGGGACTATTCTGTGAGCCCATTTCCATGTATGTAATTATACTTTGTACGACAGAATGACGACTAGTGACATATTGCTATCACATGACTAAACGAGTTGAAGTTAGGCAACTAAAACAGAATAAGTTGAGTCGACGACATAAAGGTTTAGTAAGGGATGTATTCCGCTGTTATCCTGTTAGACGACATAATGACTTTAGACTGCGTAACAAGTAAAAGGCACGCCCTTATGGCAAGCCGTTTTAACATTTACCTCTCTATTCTACTTAAGTCGAATTAATTCCACTTAAGTAGAATACAATTAAGCTTAAGTGAAATGAATTGCACTTAAGTAGAATTGCATTTTACTTAAGCTTAATTGTATTCCACTTAAGTGGAATTCATATTAGCTTAAGTTCAAACGGTTTTTGTCTACATCGTATTTTACTTAAGTAAAATACAATTCTACTTAAGTAAAATACAATTCTGCTTAAGTAAAATGCAATTCTGCTTAAGTAAAATTCAATTCTACTTAAGTAAAATGCTATTCTACTTAAGCAAAATGGCTTTTCAATTTCACTTAAGCTAAATTGCATTTTACTTAAGTGAAATAGAATTACGCTTAAGTGAAATGTGATTGGTCAATCTATTTCACTTAAGTAAAATGCAATTTAGCTTAAGTAAAATGTGATTGGTCAATCAGTATATGCTACTCATTGCGTCACTGTACTTACCGCGAAGTCCGACTCTGTATACTATTTTAGGTACCTCACCACGTGTTCATCCGCTCAATAGGTTTACCATTGTCAGAAAAGAGGTAAAAGTACCTAACGTAAAGCTTCCTTAAGCATGTTATCATTTACTGTCATCGTTTTTTCTGCCTTTATATGAAAGAGCATAATTTAAGTACAGATGGTGTGAAAATAGGGAGGATCGAAGGTGATATAAATCATTTTAAAAATCTTTGGTTAAATGTTGATATTACTCCGAACGAGCATATGGAAGGGTTCAGTGTGATAAACTTGCTCCTCTTCTAGCTCATAATCTAAACGGTCATGATATGGAAGTTTGCAAGTGCCATGATAGGCCACTAGAACACAGCTATCATGTGATGGGTAGGATATACCAGATGAAAACTTCTATCTATGCTTTGGCAGGTCTTGAAAGTGATGAGTTTAGTGTGTAAGTCAATGGAACAATTAATTGTGATGCGAGACCTATAGAGTTACGTTCAAGACGTACTAGTTACGTAACCATTTGCGGCCATTCCCCCATTCTGCGATACTTATCCAGCTTTCGTTGTGTATATACGAACATAACACCATACTTAGCAAATGAAGCAAAGCTTTGTTTATCACTGAGTCTGAACGTTAGACATTTGGTAAATGCAGCCAGCCAATAAATCGTTGCAAACTGTTGCTGATGCAGTTGGAAAAGCACTTTTGAGGGCAAGGGAACGACTACAACACGACATACCACCAATCAGTGGTACTAGTAGTAGAAGTATCACAAGGCATGGTACCATGCATGTAAACATTGCCCCCAGACCAACCACTTTTCCGCACGAGGTAAATGTTATAACGGCTTGCCATATCCTTCAATTCCACTTAAGCTAAATTGTATTTTACTTAAGTAGAATTGAATTTTACTTAAGTAAAATGCAATTGTATTCTACTTAAGTAAAATACAATTCTACTTAAGTAGAATACAATTTAGCTTAAGTTAAATTCAATTTCACTTAAGCTTAATTGTATTCTACTTAAGTAAAATGTATTTAGCTTAAGTGAAAAAGAATGACACTTTTACTTAAGCGAAATTAAATTTTACTTAAGTAGAATTGTATTTTACTTAAGTAGAATACAGTTAAGCTTAAGTGAAATTGAATTTAACTTAAGCTTAAAAGAAAGTGGTAATTTAACTTAAGTGGAATACAATTAAACTTAAGTAAAATGCAATTCTACTTAAGTGCAATTCATTTTACATAAGCTTAATTGTATTCTACTTAAGTGCAATTCATTTCACTTAAGCTTAATTGTATTCTACTTAAGTGGAATTAATTCTACTTAAGTAGAATAGAGAGGTAAATGTTAAAACGGCTTGCCATACGCCCTACATATCACATGCTTTTGCACGGCAAAACTCGTGTACTGAAACGCCCGCACCGTAACTTGACCGTACCCACGCACTGAAGCAATACATGTAAAGTGGGTTTATAGTACATGCAGTTTATAGATCCAACTAGGCTTGAAGTGTTTCCAATCTGCAGGTAGTATTCCCCGATTGCTGTTCAGAGACTTAGGAAATCACCATAAACGGTCTTTTACCCACATTTAAATACTTTATCTGGCCTTTTACAGCAACAAGTAACCTCTACAAATACTAATATTAATAATATATTATAGACACTGACGTCAGTCAATGACGTAGGTTTTGATAGGCTTTGATTTGCAATCGAACGAGAATTAAGTTGACCTCACTCGATGATCAATTCAACGAAAAAGCAAGATAACTATTTTTTGAGACCACAATCATATAGTTGAAGAAACAGCAGAAGGGGGAAAAATGTATGGTAAAGGAGCTGGTAGACATAAAACAGAATATAGTTCTGTTGCTATAACAGGCGCGTATCCAGGATTTTCTAACCCGGGGGGCGCGAATTACTATCTAAGCGGAGCGCCACCATCGGTTGGCGCGCAGCGTACAAGAAAATTTCTGGTTTTGATACCCCCCCAGATCACCGGAAACGGCACTTCTCGGGCTTGAAATGACCAACCAGATGTACACTTTTGGCCTGAGAACCAAGTATTTCCTAATAGTTTTTTTTTCCATCCATAACCTTAGTGAAGATTGTCAACCCGGCACACGTCATGTTCGACCTGATCGCATGTCCTGTGGGTCTTTGCTTTTGTAGGTGATCCTACGCACTGGCGGATCCAGGGCCTTTGTTTGGGAGGGGCCAAAGTGGCATTAGAGTGATATGGGGGAGGGGTCTAAGGGGAGGGGGTTTTCTATTGCTGAATGCCCTCAGATGCAATTTGGTGCGACAAAAGTGTAGAATGGTGATGTTAATTTACTTCTAAAAAAAATGTTTCCCAGGTGTATTTTTCTAAAATATTTATAAAACAAAGTTGGATCATCTTTCTCAAGAAATTTTATTTCTCATAGGTTATAAATTTCTTACAACCAGTCTGTAACTGCAAAATGGTATTAAACTGTAAATCCTCATGCTCATACATTTACATAGCTCCCAACTCTTGAGAAGGCAAATGCTGGTCCATGCCACGAATCGCCGTCCTGGGGGAGGGGTATAAGGGGAGGGGGTGTCCCCCTCCCCTTTTGATTTTTTTTGGAATCCTTAGAAAGGCTTTTGAAACCCAAAATTTTCTGAGAAATATGCATTTTTTTGTGTAACATCAATAAATTGAATAGTAGGTGATAATTCATTCTTTCCCGTGGCATGAAAATGTTCGCTGCTCGCCCCAATGAAAAGAATTATAGGCTAATTTGAGGTTCAAATGATGCTGTAAAGGAGGTTTTATACTCTATTATGCTAAATGCTAAAGAAATGATGGTTGCTAAGTCAAAATTTGATGCAAATTTTTTTATGTATACTTGACAATTACAATGTGGTTTTTTTCGGACGCTTGTGCGGGTCAGCGGGTTTGGGTGTTAGAATGCGGGTCTAATTCCCGCGAATGGCGGATCAGTTGGGAACTCTGCATTTAATTTTAAACCAGAAAACGAAAAGGTTTAGACTAGTCTACCACTGCTATTCCTCTCGATTTTTTTAATTTCCAATCATATGATTTAGCGGATGTTCGGAAACACTTTTTGGCTCACCTTTGGGGGGGGGGCATGGCCCCCCTTGGCCCCCCCCCCTGGAGCCGCCAGTGATCCTACGTCGCGGCCCACAATACCCGTCAGCCCCACTTTTCAAGGTTTTAAGCCCCAAATTTGTTCAGAATTTGAAAATTCACATTTCTCGTAAATAAACTCACTTCAAAACATACCCATAATGTTGTACAAAATTTCATCTATGGACAACCAATATAGAAAAACTACCTTCAACCCCTAACAGACCGGTCAAAATTGCACGAGTAGAGGGAAGTGTGATGCAGAATGTTGGTCAGAAATTTTCTAAAATTCCGACACAGTTAATTTATTGGTGTAGAAATATTAAACCTCTTATAACGGCTATTATAAAACTTGGTTGAAGGAAATGAAAAAATAGCAGATATTTCCGAAACCGAACACTACACACATAGGCGTAGGAGGCGCGGCGGCAGTGGCGGAGCTAGGGGTATTGGTCAGGAGGGGCGAGAATGGTCTGTAGGGGCGCTTTCGACACTATCTAAGCGGAGCGCCACCACTGGTTGGCGCGTAGCGCACAGACAAATTTTGAGTAAAGATACTCCCTAGATCGCCGGAAATGACCCTTTCAGGGCCTGGCTAATTTGCAGATAAACGAAGAATAGGGTGTCATCGCCAAATTACACCAACAAAATGTGAGAAATGTCAATAAGTAGATGAGAGCGCAATAAAAAAGTCAATAATCTAGAATAAGTAAAAAGTGGTAAAGAGCTGAAAAAGGCGCCAGCAGTCCATTTGAGTCCGTCAGGGGGCGCATCCGCCCCCTGACCGTATGGACGCTCCGCCACTGCGCGGCGGGGGTGCAACCCCTAATTCGCCATTACTAATGTAAAAGAGAGTTTTGACATAATTGGACCTCCATGCTTTTTATACATCTACATGAGACATGTCGTTGTTTACATTAGCATCCCGCGGTATACTGCGCAATTTGAACGGAGCGTACGGTACATGATGGCATGCGATGTAATAACCGATGCTTGCTTATATGATATTGACATTGACACGTTGAACGCGCGCTTCGCGCGCGAAAATTTTTGGTTATTTTTTCAGGCAAGTCGGACAGTTTTGAGGCTTTTCATCCTGGAACGCCATTTTCATGCTCACTGATATGATGTGATATCTGCTGTTTGCGTTACAAATTCGAACAGGCGTGTAGCGAGGAATTTGCCAAGGGAGGGGCGAAGCCTGTAGGCAAATTATCTAAGCGTAGCGCCACCATAGGTTGGCGCGAAGCGTACAAGAAAATTTTGGCCGATAATGCCTCCCAGATCGCTGGAAATGACACTTCCCAGGCCTTGTAAGTTGCATCTAAGCACTTTCTATTTTGAAATTACTTAGCGATATCATTTAAAAAAATGCTGAATGCTGGGGGGGGCGGTCGCCCCCATCCCAAAATGCGTCATGTTCCCCGACGACACGGTCGAGTTCGAGACCAGCCACAGTTGGTTTCATAGCACAATTCTACACACGCGTTATGATAGACCATATATAGTATATATATATATAGATCATTAGTGAGAGAGGAAAATGGAAACGTCAAAAAAAATGGAGTTGTCGGTGTAAGGGGTAGGGTGAGGCACACTTTTACGAAATCATTGATCCGTCACTGGCTACCCTTCAGCGCTGTAATGATGTCACTGTTCCTCTTTCTCTTCCCGGTGTCTTCGCGTTTTTCTTTTACTCCCTCCTTTTCTCCTTCTTCTCTCTTTCTTCTTTTTCTTTTCCCTTCCTTCCTCTCCTCCTCCTCTTTTTCCCCTCTTTTTTCCCTTTTTCTTCTCTTTTTTTTCTCTCCTCCTCTTTTTCTTACCCGGGGGGCGCGCGCCCCCAACGCCCCCCCCCCTGGATACGCACCTGTATAAGGTTACTCGGCGATATGTTGCCATTGACCGAACTTGTATGTCAAATAGAAAGAAACGTTGTTATTGGTCGGTCTGGATGGTTTCGAAGTGATTTCTTGTTTATCATAATGACAAGTACCATGAAGCCACTCGCCTTTTTTTGGCATAAGAATTCCGGATGTCTACTTGAGAGCCGAGTCAAGTAGAGGCAAATTGTATTTTAAAAGAACTTGTAGCCAAGAATAGAACATATAATAAAGACAAGTCTAAACCACTTCAAGACACTTGCGCTGTCGCTCTCAATTGATTTCATTTTGGATAAAAAGATCATTGCGCAATACTCTGTGATGAACCACAAGACCAAAATAATCAAAGTCTCCAGTTGTCCTCAATTTGTTTTACAGATTGTAAGTACTGTCCCTTTAATCGAAATAAGTTTATATGACCATCTGCATTTGCTGTATATTATATAATAATTTGCTGGTATTCCTCGCCATCTCTTTACGTCAAGTTATTTTTTCCCAAAGTTTTAATGAAACAAACCAAGGCCGTTGTTGCAGTTGCAGTTGCATCTCTGCATGGATAACGACTGGGCCCCATACACTGTGCTAACACCACTATAGAAACAGACGCGTCCGTCCGGGGTATATGCAATTCACAATTCTGCTTCTACTGACCATATAATCTATCCATTTCTTTAGATAGCTGAAATGGCAGCTAAATGTGTTGTTCTTTCGTTTACTCTCCCTCATACTATACTGCGAACCCATTAGGTTTAATTGTGTCTGTGTGATTTCCACTAACAAATTTGGTGACCAAAAGATATTTAACATAGATATGAATAAACAAGGAGCAAAGGAAAGACTGAGCCCAAAGATGGTGTTTTTTTCCCTCGATCACTACACTTGTTTGCACCTCACGATCACTCACTACTACACCTACACCTACACCTATACACCTACACGATCACTCACTATACACTTGTTTGCACCTCGTATTCTCTGATCTGTTGGACACGAGATACCTTTACTATTATTTAGATGCATGCAGCTAGACATAGATTGATAGAAAGATGGATAGATAATACAGTACGAGTACCTATTTCGACAATATTACAGAACCAGTACTTAATTCGACACTGATAAAGTACGAGTACTTAATTCGGCACTAGTACAATGAGAGTACTTAATTCGACACTAGTACAGTACGAGTACTTAATTCGACACTGATAAAGTACGAGTACTTAATTCGGCACTAATACATATGGAGTACTTAATCAGGCACTAATACAGAACGAGTAATTAATCAGGCACTATGTACAATATGAGTACTTAATTCGACAGTAGTATACAGTACGAGTACTTAATTCGGCACTAGTACAATGTGAGTACCTAATTCGGCACTACCACAGAACCAGTACTTAATTCGACACTAGTACAGTACGAGTACTTAATTCGACAGTAGTACAGTACGAGTACTTAATCCGGCACTAATACAATGCGAGTACTTAATTCGACACTAGTACAGTACGAGTACTTAATTCGACACTGATAAAGTACGAGTACTTAATTCGACACTAGTACAATTCGAGTATCTAATTCGACGCTAGTACAATGCGAGTACTTAATTCGACGCTAGTACAATGCGAGTACTTAATTCGACACTGATAAAGTACGAGTACTTAATTCGGAACTAATACAGAACGAGTACTTAATCAGGCACTATGTACAATATGAGTACTTCATTCGACAGTAGTATACAGTACGAGTACTTAATTCGGCACTAGTACAATGTGAGTACCTAATTCGGCAGTACCACAGAACTGATAAAGTACGAGTACTTAATTCGGCACTAGTACAATGCGAGTACTTAATTCGGCACTAGTACAGTACGAGTACTTAATTCGACACTAGTACAGTACGAGTACTTAATTCGACACTAGTACAGTACGAGTACTTAATTCGACACTAGTACCCACTGAATTTCAAAATATACCGAGTAAGAGTACAAATCCAAGTAAAAGTTCAAGTAGTATTAGTATATGATTTCGCAGAACTGCTACAATTCTGCTGCTAAACACAACCACACGGCGGCTTAAATTACCAACCAAAGCTCTTCTCCACTCTTCAGAACAGTTACTCATCAGCTCTTGTGTTAATGATGGTTATTACGTCTTTTTACAACATTTATAGTGTACTGATCATCGGACCACATTTAGCTTGTAATTAAGCATTTCCTTCTCTTGTGATAATTTATGTCGTTCCGATCGCTTTGTATATTTACATGAAACTTACATTGAATCCAAAGGGGATACTGATTAAAAAATTCCTTTACCATACGGAATGAGAATTGAATATTTCCAGCCAAAGGTCTGAGCTGTTGTATGATTCTTGATAAAACAAATAATGATAAGAACATAAACTGAGATTCATTACACATTGGAACATGATAAATTAGTATGCAATATAGCTCTTTTCATTGTGAAATGCATGCTATAAAATTCTCGCGTAATTGAAACCAAAGCTTTCGAAGCTGTAATATTGATTGGTTTCAACTGCAGCTTTCGTCTGCTCCATATCTTCATTTATATAACACAGAATGTGTAATCAGACGCCTACTACGATCATAAAAGACTTAGGATTTGAAATAAACATATTTTATGTGTAAATACTAATGTTGGTTAACGCTGTACGTGCAATATTTTCGAACACTTAACATCTGTCTCAATAAGTAATGCAAATTTATATGCAAACAGCGGTTGAGTTTGGTCTGCAAATTTGACCAATACCACCGAAAAGTGCTAAAAATAATAGTGTTATTGATCAAGCTATATGACACCCTCATAGGTTTTGTTTATTTCACAAAATGAAGTTCATTGATCAGATATAACATCGATTCCGATTCAACATTTGGTCGTATGGACATTTTTAAGACTATTGTATTAAAAACGCTTAAAGCTGATTGGGAAAAAAATCTAAATTTTAGGTTGTTACCTCACTATTTGAAATGAAAACACTACTTAAGATAAATACCTACATTGAATATGGGTTTTTGGTGTAATAAAAAATACATATTTAAAAATGATTTAACTCACTAAGGTGCTTTCAAGTAAAGTATATACAGACTACCATTCATTCATTCATTCATTCATTCATTCATATCATAAAACTTTCAAGCAGTGGCAATTCAAAACTCAACAAAGTCGTCAAGTTTAAGATGGAGGTTTTACCGAAATCGGACAGGGTTTCTATAAACACCATGAACAACGAAACAAAAACGTGGGGGAACTACTAGAGGCCGGAGTGCAACGGAAAGGGTGTAGTGGGGAGCGGGGGGGGGGGCTGGAGAAGGTTGAAGCGGGGGAGCGGATCGGAAATAATAGTACTTTCCACATCATGCGCATATGTGATCATTTTAGATAAAATTAAAAATCAACTTTCGTACCGGGTACAATAGCATGGGTCTGCTTATAGAAGTGGTCATACTGTTGTATCAGTTTTAGTCAATCCTACTTCCATGTACCAATCAAATCAGTCTCTATCTCTTTAAAGGAACATTGCGGTGGCTAAAGTTGATTGCAATAACGTAGCTTTGATCTATTCTTGTCTTTGCATGTCAACCGCGATTAGTTACCCCGTTGTGTAATCTATGGTTGAAGACAACTAATACATTTGCCCGTGTTTTTTTTGGGGGGTGGGAAGGGGGTCGGGTGGCGATCCCTTCTTTATTTCTTTATAACACCTCACGGGGTTACTAACCTTAGATCTGCACAACGCAATCGCTCAATTTGATAACCGTTTTCAATTGGCGATTAATTCTAAGGTTAAAACTGATAAATTTCGGAGTCTTCGTGTAAATTGAAAACACGGAGAAACTCACGCGAATGCACATCTGCATAATTATGCTAAAACTGTCAAAAAGTGGAGATGAATAACTGGAAGCAAAAGGGACTTATTTAAATCGTTATTAGGTATACCGCAGCTGCTGTTTACATTTACCGTATAGTATGCTGATAACGTACATACCCAGAGGCCCTAACTGTCAATTAGGGGCCGATATCGAGAGAAAAAAAAAACAGCCAGTGTTATCAATCAATGTACATCATTACACGTGTGTTTGTAAATAGGTTTTTATATATTCTTGGAAAGTTGAAAGTCAATGCCCTCAAATAATCATAATCAGCTACAGAAGAAAAGCAGACCACTATATTAAAATATCTTTCTGTCCATTCTGACCTTTGGTAAGAGAAATGCACCCCTCCCCTACCACCCACATACACAAAAGACGAAAGAGTCACAGCCTTAGGCAGGCGAGAGGGAGGGTGGGGGGGGGGTACGGAAAGTCACTAAATAAATTGCACAATTGACGTTTCATTACGTTTTAAACAAACTCATTGTTGGTTGGTTGGAGAATAATATGTATAGACGAATATTCTGTAGTGTCATATGAAAACCATCTCAATGCTTCGGTTCAATTACGAACTCGGCACAGGCCTATGTCAGTTTACTAGTTTAACTGTGAAAAGAATTTAAGGGTCAAAATAAATATGTGATAAGGATCATGGAAGAGGGATATACATTGAGGGAAATAAGGGCGAAAATTATTGAGATAATCACACGTCATTAGGGTAATAAACCCTTCATTTACCATTGTTTCTGGAATAAACGTATAATTGCTGAAAATCATCAATACTCGGTATTTGACCCATTTTATTTGCTCCCTTCATTGCAATCCTTTGACCTTAAGAGGTTTTGAAATTGAATTAAGTCGAGCAATTACCAGGTTGGAAACAGGAGACCAGATTTTGCAGAGAAGTCACATTTGCTCCTGATGAATCATTTACTTTTCTATCAAACTGAAAAAGAAAACACATCCATATAATGTTATTGTAAATGATAAAAAAAGCCTTTCGTTGTGATATCGTAGCACATTTACTCTCACTTTTCCCACTCGAAAAAAAAAAAAATCAAAAAGCCTACTGCCCAGTAAAATATGTGCATTCTACGAAAACCTGCTGCCCTGTCAAAAATGAGTGCATTTTACGAAAACCTGCTGCCCTGTCAAAAATGAGTGCATTTTACGAAAACCTGCTGCCCTGTCAAAAATGAGTGCCTTTTACGAAAACCTGCTGCCCTGTCAAAAATGAGTGCCTTTTACGAAAACCTGCTGCCCTGTCAAAATGAGTGCCTTTTACGAAAACCTGCTGCCCTGTCAAAAATGAGTGCCTTTTACGAAAACCTGCTGCCCTGTCAAACATGAGTGCCTTTTACGAAAACCTGCTGCCCTGTCAAAAATGAGTGCCTTTTACGAAAACCTGCTGCCCCAGTAAAACAATGAGTGCATTGTTACGATTCTTATGAATGAAAAGTTTAGCTTCATCAATAAGATTCTGCTTTTTTATAACAATGGAGGTTGTCAGCCTTCAGTGCAGAGGGTTGGGATTTTGGGCATGGGATGGTTTAGGTACCATATATTCTGTCCAACATTGTAATATTACCTTCAATTCTTCACGGGGTGGGGGGGGGGTGAAGGGAGGGTGTGGTTGTTGAAACAATGGCGGTGAAATTAGTTTACCATGCGGGCAACAGACAGCAATTCATTATATAACCCTGCAGCTAGTTTTAAAAGCAGATGAAATATTTGTGGGAGGGTTTACATCTACTATACATTTGTTTTATTTCAGGTTACGGCTATATTACTCCAGTCACTCAGCTTGGGAAAGGTCTCTGTATTCCTTATATGTTGGTGGGTATCCCAATAAACGTTTACTTGTCAGCAAACCTTGGATTCTTCGTGGCCTTAGGAATTACCAAGTTGTATACGTGCCTCTCAAATCTGGTCACCGGGAAAATATGTTGTTCTAAAACGAAAATAAATACCACAATATCTCAACCTGAAGTTGATCTCCCGACAAGAGACCGCGGGAAACGAAGCAGCTCTGGGCTCAGTTTGCTATATATAAACTCTGAGATAACTCAGCAGGCGGAAACCTCAATGAATAATGATGTATCCGAGAGTGAGATTTGCCGCTCTTCAGTAACAATTTCCGAAAGGATTGATCTCGCTGATCCACAAGATCATCCTCCTCCTGTGGTCTTAGATGGGCCATCGACGACCCCTTTATGGTTCCTCCTTCTTGTTTTGGTATCATTTTGTTCCTTAGTTAGTTTAATGTGTTCTTACATTTTCACAAAATGGACATATTTAGACAGTTGTTATTTTGTGGTTGCTACGTTCACCACGGTTGGCTTCGGCGACATGGACATACTCGTACGAGAGATTGATAATCAGGTTAACATCTGGATTGTAATGGTATTAATGACAGTAATAATGCAAATTGGCCTAGTTGTAATGGCGGGAACTATAACTTTATCCGCCGAAAGGTTAAAGAATAAAGCAAAGCGTATGAGACGATTGCTCAAGAAGAAGGAAAATATTATCAATTCAATTTCGTCGATCATATCCTGATTTTGCAAGGAAAAGATTCACGCCTGGAACTTGACTGTTTTTTTTTGCACGATGCAATCTAAAAAAGATTACTCCTCAAGTTTTGCATTTGAACGTCTTGAACGTATTGTTAAATAGAGAGAGTATGATTAAGATTAGCTAAATTTGTAGTTAGCAATTGCTTTGAAATTTCACAAAAATCGATCCAATCGGTTGGTTGTGAACTGTGCCTTGAGCAAGACCTATAGCAGTGAGAAAGATCTCCAAATCAGACCCTAGTAAACAAAATATCCAAAGTGGTCTTAATTAAGCCTGTCCATATTGTTCACTTAACCCAACATTTATCTCAATAATCCAAGATTTCAACTGTGTTTTGTTTGTGGCTATTTTCAAGACTTTGATCGACAGACTCATGTGATTTCTACAACAGAAAGAATTCTGTGTGAGTTAAATTTTGAGGAAAGTACGTTTAAACCCGACCTTATTATGCTGGTAATCAAGTAATCAAGAGGTAATCAAATGCATAAAACGTAACCGCTTCAATATAAATGTATAATATACGTATATGTCGGTCAAATGTAGGCGTTGAGGTAACATGAAACTACCCTTCTGTATTGCAATAGATATACTCACATTTTGTATCTTGTGGAGGACTTAATTAAAAAAGCATATAATAAATATATTAAACATTCTATAAACACGAGAAACCATAACTTTTTATTGTCAAATTGTAATCGCGACTGGATACGAAAACTTCAATATCGTTAAAATATTAAGCGCACGCTGAGCAGTACCGCTCGGCTGCAATAGCAGTCATAGTTTCAAAATTAACATGTCGGGTTAATAGCGGGGAGACGGGTGGATATTACCGAGCGGAACCCCCCCCCCCCATCACCATCCTAGTGTACTCTTAGCCCCATAACTATCCTCTTCCACTCGTAAAGAGGCGAGGAGATAAAGTTAATCAATCGGTTCATTATATGTTCTGACCAAAAGTATAATGTTATTTGTACTGATATAGTAACAGTATACAAGAGCAAATCGCCAATGTAAGCCGCATAGTTAATGGGATTATGTTAGTGATCACCGTTACTATCAATGATATCTTCAAGATATCAGACACGGCTTTTTGAAGTGCTTCTATATGTGTAATGAATGTATGAACAATACACTATTTATAGGTATGTTAATGAACCAACATTTCATTTTGGGACACAGATGTTCAATAATTTTGCGGTGACGATGAAGATGACGATGTAGAAGATGAAGATGAAAAAAAACGACGACGACGACGACGACGATGACGATGACAATGAATATGACGATGACGATGATGACGATAACGATGACGATGACGATGACGATGACGACGACGACACAGTGAAAGGTAATGTCTCTTGATCTCCCATTTTCATTGGAGATATAGTTTAGGAAAACCTTTGTATATTTCGAATGTATTAACATGACGATGGCATTTGTTATCATTTAGTTTTAATTTGATAATACCATAAAATACAAGTATGGGTTTGTCAAAAGCGAGACGCCTCTGGATTGACTTAAAGAATTATCTGGTAGCCCATAGATGTTACCTTAAAAACGATAAACAGTTTTCGAAACGTGTTTTCAAAGTTTGAGAAGTATTCACAGTTCAAAGTATTGCGTTTGACAGAGAAACGATTCTTTTAATCGTTTAGGATGGATATTTCAAATATACTTTGAACAGTAGCGAACGTGATGACGTCCGGGCAAATGCAGATTGCGACATAACCCACGCTGCATACAGTTCCTACAGTAGTCACAACAAAAACCGTGTTTGAATACAGATTAATTTCTTCCTAAATTTTCGATGAAGATTCTTATAAATTAGATGTGTTGAACAAAAATCGTTAAGCCGTCATATATGTAGTTTATCGGCTATTTCGTGTTATTTGTGTAACACAAGATAAGTTTGAACAGCACACTCTTCATTGTTAACATTGCGCTGTCCAGCTCAAATTCGAAGAATGTTCGCATGTAGGCTTCTTTTAGTTAACAATCAAACAATTAAATAGAAGACAATGTATCAAAATCTCCCACCAGACAAATTCCTTTAAGTTTACGGATCCGTTCAAACTGTCGTCTGCAGTGTCTGGAGTTTTCAAGGCCACGAACAGGCAATTATTTATAGAATTAAAACCCCACAGCAACTGTCGAACGATGGAATGAAATTAAAGATAGTTTTTCTAGATAGTCTTTTCACGAAAACCAAATAACTGATCCAGTCTTAGCCCCAGCCCCTTTACATCGAGACTGTAACCATATAATCATGAAAACATCAAGTGAAGTGTCATGAGCCCCTTAGAAAGGGAATACTACGCATGATCAGGTTAACAGGTTGGTCAGGAACGTACTAAATCAACTGTTGTATTACCAACCGTTCTAATATTTGTCCAGTATTTCTTGCGTCCATCGTCCAATATTTGACTTATGTGGTAATAGGGTCCCTTGCAGACTTCCAAATTCGTGCTGGTAAATAGGTTACTGATTTATAATGGTAAGGAACGGGAACTTTTTAACTATCGTGTTTCTTATACACACAGCCTTTTGTATTCATCAGTTCAAAACTTACTACGATAAACCAACATATGTCAACTTAAATCGGCATATGTGAGTTTCTCGTTCATAACATTTAGCCCGTGTTCTGATTGGATGGAAGTATTGAAACCTCTACATCATTCAAAATATAGTGTAATAATGGTTGATTTTAATTGATTTTGATTTAATTTTTTGTTTCATCACATAGTATAACAAGGTGAACAAGACAATATAACTGCAAATAAGTAAACAATGTGACAGGAAGTAAACTAAGAAACCCTTTTGGGCTTAATCGAATAGAGTACTCCCATCAAAGAAATAGATAACCTTAACCCCTATAAAAGAACTACTCCCCACAAAAAATAACCTTAACATATATGACCAATAACACTACCCCCCCCCCCCCACCACCACCACCAACTCCCACCCCTTACAACGGATACAATCAATAAAGGCTTCGTAGTAATTTTTCAGTTGTCGCCTGAACGAAGCCACGGAAGTATAAGATTTCAAGTTGATCGGAAGATTGTTCCACAAAGAAAAAAAAAACGATATCGGAGGCTTTTCATGCTCTTTGAATGGTGAACGAATGGTGAACGAACTAGCTTATTCACATGTGAACGTTTCACTCAGCTCAGATCGTTATGGATTGACATGTGACAATATCCACCAATGAGAGCACGAGAGACTGACAGATGCCAATATAATTCGACATCTGCCGATTTTTCATCCAAATTGACAGATCTTTACAATCAAGAACTTCAAACACTGACGTGTGAAGATACGTTTAGCAGTGAGTTTATAAGAAACTGACCGATGCTTACTTTCTTCCAATCAGAACTCTGAATCGGAATGAGGAGGAGTAACTGTCATATGTGGGGGAAAACGTCAAGCTATATTGTGTAATGTTTATAAACTGTACTCTAGCTAGCATGCGCCTGCAATGATATAAACGAAGAAATGATGACTAAAACCGGCACAACCAAGCTGACAATCACGAATCACGTGACATAGAATACACAGAGTCCTGGATACTGATTGGTCAAATTGAACAACATGTTAACGTTACTGTATCCTCGCCTAGTTAGCGAAATTTTACGAACATACGGTGGTTTACACCGAAGGCCTTAAGGACGATTAATCTAACGAATACAATGTATGCCAAGACTATTGTTGCACAATGTAACACGCTAGATATATGTAAAACTGCTTGGTCGATATCCTGGCCCTCGGTTTATTATCATCCAAAACACGTAATATATGCCACACACGGCCAACCATATATCCGTACGGAGAAGCTGCCTGTGGAAACTAACTATAACTTTATAGTATATAATGCCATGTCATTACGGGCTAGCGCACTACGATAACAACGTGACAAGTACCTATGTTGCAAGAGCTGAATTAGTACAGATAACGCCGAGTCGTTGCGGATAAATACGATTATCATTTGTTGCTTGCAACTTTTTTTGTAGGATGTTGTTAACTCAAATGTTACCTGTCTTGTTTGATTCGAGAATAACGGACCAAAGTATAGAATTTTACGTATTGTTTTGAAGAAGCCTTATGCTACTCAAGGATATCTATTTTCTGTAAGTGTGCAGAATTAGCAGCGTATGCGCACTACAATAATGAAGAAACGGACACATGCCAACTTTATTGTAGGCCTACATGTCGATGCCAGGACACGCTAGCACATCATCTAACCATAGACGCAGCAAGAGAAGAGAGGGCAGCAGGAGTGATTTGAATTATTGCAGGGTGTACCAATCCTGCTGCCTACCGACGGCAAAAGTAAGAAAGAGGAAGAAATTGCAACAAACGTTAAAATGTGTGCTCCGGCACTCGGATTAGTCTGCGTAGCCTACCTATGAACAATCGGCGGTTTGAACTGATATCACATTGTGGAAGGGTTTTAATGTCTTCAGGCATTTTATAACTCGTTGCTCAATTTGAGATTCATGTTTCTTTTCAGATTTGGAATATCGGGCAAGGTTGGGTAGGAGTAATGTATGTTCGGACTTTTAGTGAGATTACCATGTCCCGAGTACGAGTACATGGTCCCGAGTACTAGCACGAGTACTAACCGAGTACTAAACGAGTATACGATCTTCACATTTGCTGAGTATCAGTGCAATCGTATCCACACGAGTACGGAAAGCGAAATAAACTCGAGCATGAGTGTGTATACGCACTCTTGCATACAAGTGCAGTGGGTCTATGGTCAATTATCTACCCTCTCCATAGCGATTTGCCGTGACCATAGTGCGCTATATTAATGTGCAATAAAATTAGCAAACTAAATATATGCGAACAATTATTGCGATAATATGATGATATACTACCATAAGCGTGTTTACTTCGTTATCTTTACGATTCTCACACTCTGGGAGCTTAGAACCCATCACGTTACTCAACCCAGTTCTTTGGTTTGATCGTGGAGGCACCTCCATGGTTTGATTAAGCATATCAGGAGAAGGGTTGGACACGCCGCATTCATTGCGTCACTTCTAACAATCAGAGGGTTGTTATCACATTGCTGAAGTAGTTATCGATACGTGTATATAACGGTCGAGTAAGTGGAATGTGTGGTGTAGCGACAACCAGCATTTTCATTAAAAATAAAACAAAATTGTGTATCTTGAGCTATAGCTGCTCAAGTAGGTGTTACATTGGCAACCGTTAAGAGGGGATGTGCTAAAATGCCTGTCTACGGAGCGCCATTTGTTTCAAATCTATCCAAATTGACATCTTTATGTTCAAAGTGACATCGGCATATTGAAAACGTTATCGACTTATCCGAAATGAAATCGACTTGTCCAATATTAAATCATTGCTCCGAATATTGTTTGCGATACGTCGATTTCGCTTTGGATATATCGATTTCGTTGTCGTTTACCACGACCTCAATCTTGAGGTTTTGACACAAGTGGCGCACCACCATGAAGTGTCAAAACACCAGACTTGATATCGAGGTATCCAAACGCACGGACCAGCGGTTCCCATGGTAATGTGCACCCGGTCCGCAAAGTTGTCTCATTCTATGCGGTACCCGTGTGCGTACGTACTGTCCTTATAGCGTATTTAATGGGTGTGACGTAATACAGACTACATTACAGTACAGTACAGGCCTGGCACAGGCCCGCCCCAATTCTGTTGAGTGCTGCGCATGCATTGATTTCACCTTCTTAGAATACGTTAAGTAGAGTTAGAATGGATTCTTTGGAAGAGACATTTGCTTCCATTGCAAATGTCGTCAGTTCGATTAAAAGGTGCATTTCCGAGAGAAATGTTTCCTCAGATGATCGACTCATAGGAAGTACCGATGGTATAGTATACTGTACGACTTCTCAATGAGATACTGTTTATGGCCAGGAACATCACTGAGAATAATGCTACGGCAGATTAACTTTTCAAGAGACTGGTGTAGCACGTATTTGTACGCACGTACAAGAAGTACGGAGGTCCTTGGTGAGCTCAGAATTAATCATGATTTAGTACGACAGTGCCCGTGCCCAACCAAACTATCAGGAGGGGGTTGACCTCGGTATGTTTGGCCTAACGTGTAGGGTCCTATACATATAGGCACAGGCTACATGCAATGCTTATCAGCTTAGGCCTAACTGTTACGTAGGCGTCATAAGTTTATAACTTATTTGTTACCAGTGTCAGTGAGGCGTCGAAAGTTCAACCAATGGTACTTTAGGTATCCACGATTAAAGGTGTCCGACCCACTTCTGATATATGGACCGGTGACAATGGTAATATATGGAAGGGGTGGGGTGGGGGAATTGGGGCCGTAAGTGGGCAGGATATAGGGGTGATCGTAGGAGTATTTGATCTTGAGAAGCAGTACGTCTCCCTCACACGTTCAGTAACGTGTTAATAGTATCTCCTAATAGTGGGGGCGTTGTGGTCAAGTTGTTAAGGCAGTAGATTTGTGATATTAGGATTGCAGGTTCGAGTCCTGGCCAGATCATTGCGTTATGTCCTTGGGCAAGGCACGTTATGTCCGTTGTCTCTCTTCACCCAGGTGTATAAATGGGGACTTGCGATGTCACTTGTAAATATAGTTGTGTGCGCCGGTTTGTGGCTGCACACTATGGGAAGTCCCCCGGGGGACACGTGGATGTGGTGCACTGTGGTGCCTCATGAGATTGTTTGAATCGTGCACACTTTGGTGTGTGGGTGTGTAAAGTTACCAATTGGGCAGGGATTAAGTTGTAAAGTCGTGTGAGAGGGCCTTCGCCTTGAACAAGACTGTAAACCTTCAACTTTAACATACATTCCGCTGCCCTCCAATTTCCAAGTATCCACTCAAGAATGACAGTATTGCTCTCGTTTAATATGAGAACAAGTTGAACGATGAAGAAATGTCCTTCCCCTTGGACAGGTTGGAAGCATCCTAAGATACGGATTGGTGGCGCCTACATGAGGATTGATTCAAGTCAGGGAAATTAAGTTCGTTCCTATAGCGTTATAGGGTCAGGAAGGTTTTCGGTTAGGTGGGACTAAGTCCAACATAGGCTACATGTATCAAACGTTCCGGTTATAGACATCTCCAATCGCAGACGGCTTCCTCAGTTTAATCATGTAGGTGTAAATGTTATATATAGAATAATCCCTGACACAGTACGTAGAGTACGTATAGTGTATATAAACAGGGCTTTTGCAATTGATAAGCGAAGTTACCGTTATGCGATGACACAATAATGATCAGGATATATTATATCAGCATAGTGCGTACACAATTAACTATTTAAGTGAAACTCGTAATAAAAACATAACTTAGAAAATATGTATGGATCGATCATCGATGAAAGACTGCACCTCCAGTCTGCGAAAATTCTACAATGACTAGAGTTCAAAGGATGTTCAAGGTGAACCAGGTTACGATCAGAAAACTGGATTTAAAACTGGAGAATATTTCAAGAAGGAACAAATTGACATACCATATAAGAAACCAAATAACAGATCAGTCATCGATGTGAGCCGCGTGTAATTGCAGTCATCGTAGGCAACACGTGGAACTTTGAAAACAAGAATGACGTTGTTTATACATGAAAGACTGCTCTTGTAATCTACCCCAACCATAGAAATTGAAGTAGGGAGAATGACGTCATGCGACATATACTGTAGCCACCCAGCCTACTGGTGGCGCTGCTTGTACGGCAAGTAGAATTTTCTATTATAAGGAACTCTAACGGCAAGTAGGTACCGGTGCGTAATACAAACACTACGTCTTTAACATAACATAAAGTGATAAAGTTGACATAAATCACTCGAAATGGTGATATCGTGTTTGCCGCATTTGGGTGCCAAAATCGTCAAAATGTAGCAGTGGACTGCAGTTACATAGGGAATTCTTAGGAAGCGATAGTAGAAGCAATAACATAGGAATCTAATAACTATAGTATCGTCTGCTCAGCCGCTGTATTGTTATTCACTGGACCCTGGATATAGTTTGTCTAGGCCCCTAGACCGGCTACGGCTGTCATTTTGGATGCGATATGACTAAAGCCTAATGACAAAAATTAGTTTCACCTCATTTTACTTAAAACTGTATCCCTAACGATAGATCCACATGCCAGAATAACATGGGATGTCGGTTATTATGTCCCGGGCTTATCACTAACAATTCAGTACTAGGAAAATAGGCTAATAGAACTGCATGCACAGACTAATATGGAAGTATTACACAAAAGTATGTGTGTGGGATGGCGGCAAGGAGGAGGGAGGGTTGCCTTTACACGGCATTTTCCAGGGTCAAATATGACACTATATGAGTTGAAGACTAAAATAATACAAGCATGCAAGAAACCTGTTTGCTATGTGCCTCTCAAATACTGGAAATGACACTTTTCAGACCTTAAAAGTTGCACAAAACACTCCACTGAATCGAGTCATTAGAGGCGGAAGAAAGGGTTTCCAAGTTGGTTGTTAAGTCAGGATTATAGTACTTACCACTCTGATCGCCATAACATGTCTCTGTTGTGCAAACTACACCTATACTCTTACGAAACAGTGGATATATTCACATTCAGTTTCTAAATCGAATGCACAATGTATGTATGAAGACGTACAAATAATCTGCAGGCTTTTTGCCGTACAACGCAAAGCGCCCTCACTATTCTCAAGGCTGCTCTGCTTAAACACATGGCGATACACTGTGTCAGCATTCTTCTTAGTTCAATTTCTATGATCCCAACCCTTTTATTGTTTGGCAGCTGTCGAAGGTCATTTCAACCCAACACTCGGTGAAATTACGACTTGCCAACAATGGAAGCTTCCTTGCAGAATGTCGAATCATTACGCCTTTGTTTATAGAAGTTTGTATAGTCGATCGATTATATTCGTTCTTACATTAACTTTTATATAACCTAGTGTTTAATTACCCAAGCCGATATTTTACAGTTTCGTAGCGTTCATAACACATCAACACCTCAAGAGTGAACAAAAACAGCCTATACCGTTTATGCCAGTTAAGCAATGTATTATATTTGCATAATTATGCGCGCGAGGTTTGCTGCTAAACGAGGTGCACTTGTCAGTGATATACTTACATATAAGGCATTTCCATGGCAACATATAAGGTATACTGATATTTCACATGGTTTGTTTTGATAAATTACATCCGTCGGTAAGTTTTATTCGTAATATTTCTTAGAAATTATGAGATTAATTATTCCATGGCTATGGCTTATTGACATTCTTCCCTGAGGGGATTTGGAAGAAGTCGATTTTGCATTGAACTATCTTAAGCACCTTTTGGTTCAAATTAACTCGATGTAATTAAAGTGATCCCGTGCGTTTCGAAAGAGGAAATACATAAGACTGTTCATTTTCAAAATATGGAACTTCGTTTCAGCTGCTTCTTTGACTAACTATGAATCAGAAGGTTTCACGAAGTTAATTTTGCCAAAAAACGTTTCATTAATTAAGAAATTAATGGTCGAAAGTATCCAAAAATTTATCCGCTGATGTCAGAATTCATTCATATCTTCTGTTACGCCATGCCTCTTGATGAATGTGATCGAAAGAACACTGACTAACCATCTTAAGTGTACATTTAATTCAGCAATAATCTCGCTTCCAAAATCCTGTGATATGAAAATAGTTGTCCGGTGATGAATACTAACGCAGAGGAAGAATTAAGTCGAGAAGAAAACAACCGGTATTACTATACTAGTACAGCCTACTATTATCTAATAGGATTAGTGTGTAATATATGTATACAGTACCTTACCAATGCATTACCATTATCAGTACGGAATACTGCTGAGCTAAATAAATACAGACCACGAGGCAGTTATGTTTACGACGCTGAGGGACAACGAATGTGGGAGAAGCTCGCGAGGGCTTATGGATTGCAACTTTAACGTCGGGTGGCTTCCAATTCAACATTTTAACTGAAATTTGGAATTGAAAACTAACACTTGAGTAGTATAAATGTTACACCGGTGACACTGTCGCTGTGTAGTGTTGCTAATGAGAATCGTTTTTCAAAAGTGCTTTCAATATGTTACCGTTTTTTCGCCGTTTCCGTTAGGTTTAAAAAAAAATATCACTTGTCATTTTCAGTCATGTATATGACATACTTCATCCAAGAACAACACCGGTGGTACATTGAAACATAAAGCTAACATAACATCAGACATTATCTCTCGGTACGCACGTAATCACTTTGACATTTACATATTAGGATATGTGCAGTATAACACAAGACAAAGGGATTAAGGAAGGTTGGGATATACATACCGAAGGAGAAGAAGGAGAAGGAGAAGGAGAAGGAGAAGGAGAAGGAGAAGGAGAATTCCATATACGAGAAAGTTTAGTTTTGTTTATGTTTGTATATAAATATATTTGCTTGATGGACCTCTTTAAACTATGCCAAATGTCTGGTACTGCTCCCCTCAACTATATTGTGAAGATGTTTGCGGGCCTAAATGTTACTGTTTTTCCACGGTTATATCAACAGTAAATAACTGAACCTAAACATGATATGTTAACTTATAAAGAACAGACTATACCATTGGGAGACATTCAACATCATTCGTTTTTAATTTGTAATGCATTGTATAATGCAACGTAAACATGTTATTTGAAGTCATTTAATATAACGTTAATTTCCTATAAGGCTTTGTGTTGCATTTGAGGAACATACCTGGTGGTCTATGTGTTACTCTAAGCAGCCCAACCACTTTAATTGATCAACCTGAGATGTTTTATTAGTCATTTCTCAAACCGTGGGAATTCAACAATTCAAACTTATCGTATACTTCTTTGCATAAATTCATCTTTAAATAAACCGATATCTTCTGATTTCCCTCTTGTGTTTGACTAATTTGCTATGAAAAGAAAGGTGTGCAATGACTTTCTCGACTGAATGAATATTAAGTTGCTAAGTAACGTTTATTTCCTAAAAAAATAATATGATTCTGGAAATGACAATAACATACTTAGCAAACTAAACTTGTAATACTTGAGACGTAGTTCCCAAGATTACCATTCCCGCGCTCCTATAGTTTTGAGATTGATAAAGGAACATTTCACATTAGAAGAAGACAGAAAACCAACACAGCGTCGAATAAACAGTTCAGTGAGTTTCATATAAAAAGTCATCTGAAATTCGTTTTGATTAGTTTTCTCTTTGAAGAGGATCGAAATACCAAGGCATAATATCACCTATCCGAATCCTATAAAAGTTCAACGCTCTATATAAGTCAGGAGTTTGCCCATATGTGCAGACCGAAGTCCGGATTTTCCAAGTCAGTTCTTTTTTTTCTTTTGGTTTATTCTTGTTCTTTCCTAATCAGTCGAGTATAGACGGAAAGTCTTAATATTTGTTCAACATTTGACAATCCTCAGAAGAATATTTGCTTCAATGGAGCGTGGAGGAGTTATAAAGAGAGAGAGAGTGTATATACTATATAGTGTTTACTGCGATCAGGGAATTTGTAATACATCCTGGCCCCATTCATCGCCGTTAACTATAACACGTATCGTTGATAAGTACTAACGGCTCTATTTGTGCATATGTTGACAGTATTGGCTACAGTCTAGTACATTATACCTAATTAAAGATGTTGATATTCTAGTAAGGAAATGCTCTCCGTTGGATTTCAATTCGGGAGGAAATCTTGTAGCCTTATGGGTCAGTATCTCTACACTGTAGCTTGCTCACGTCAATATATTGAAAGTTATTTGCAATATTGGATGGAATTAAGCGTTGACGAACCATGGATTAAGCTGAATAACTAATCTGGTACAAAGCGGATTAGGTAAGAGGGATAAAAGCTGACTCGGAAGTTTCAATCTATCCTTTGAGCTGAACTTTCAAGCTATCGTTTGAGCTGAGAAGGATATTTCAAGTACGCATCTGTAGGCTTCAAGAGAAACTACATAGCACCGATAATCGACTCAATTCAATTACCGAAGAAAGAAAGAACAATAAACAATGATGAGGCTCACGGGATATATAAATAGAGCTGTATTGTTCACCTGCCAATTAAAACGGCGCATACTGGCATTCTCTCCTCACAATGCATGTGTACATACAAAAAAAGAACTTATAAACTGTCATTGAATATGAAATTATTTGCACTTCGATTATATAGCGAGAACTTATTTTCGGTGCCCATGGATCGACTTGAATTTTGATGTAATTGTACATTGTTCAACGCATTATCATGCACGCCGTTTTCAATACATTATTTGTGTGTCCCTTTAATAAAAATAAAAAAACTGATTTATCAAAAACTTGATATGTACATAAATTAAAATAAAATATAAATAGTGCAGGCATGCAGAGGAGATGTGCAAGTTGCATGCCTTTACAATAGCCTATACATCAATGTCATTGATTATTAGCATACCAAATCTCAAGACTATGCATGCGTAAACGGAACAAGGATATAGCCTACACTTCAGTTATTGAATATGCAATTATTTGCACTGCGATTAAAAAAATATATATATATAATAAACGAGAACTTGTTTTCGGTGCGCACGGTGCACATCGCTTCCAATGTATAACATGAATGGTATGTTCCTTTAAACAAAGTTAAAAATAAATAGTGCGGGCATTCAAATCAGATTCGCAAGATGCCTTTGCGATACACCCTTTGCAATAATTACTAGCATTATATTAATATAGATATGTATACCTCGTCATATTATTTTACGATGTATAACACTCAATCCTATAGTACAAAGCACATCAGGGGGGAATGGCAACGCGAATACGCTGATCTATACTAACATTAGGTGGACATATCTACCATCAAGTCATCACACTTACGTCGTGTGTGTGTGTATACTATATATAGAATCATAGTTTTGTAGTAGTTTACCATTACACCGCGGCGGATAAGTAACCGTTCTAGCAGACTATTTTTATCAAATGGTTGGAGATATTTTGCTCTTTACTTACTTTTCATAACCTGGATATACAAAATGTCAACTAAAAAGAAGTTATTGATTTGTTTTCTATCAGCAGTAGTATTGATTCTCTATTTATGCTTAGGTTCACTTCTCTTCGTAGCAATCGAACAGCCTTATATGGATCAAAATCAATCTCCGCAAATCAATAATCTACAACAACTTCTCTCAAATATTGAACTTATGAGGACACTGTTGAATTCATCGACAATTACCGCAAATCTTACACACATAGAAGGCGCCATTGAGGTACTTGATGAAACCCAGGGAATCACTTATCAATTACTGATTTCAGAATATCAATCGATCCTACCTTGGAACTTTTTTACTGGAATCCATTTTTGTTTGACAGCTATTACAACAATAGGTAAGTACAATCTTGTATATAGTTTAAAAGAACGATGAAAAGGAATCGGCCTATTTGAAATAAGTAGCTAATCCAACATCAATGATTAATTTCATCAACTTTGCGTTAATAATAAAACAACAAGAATACAAAACATTGGTTTCTATCGAGGGTTGAAGTTTCGAGTACTTTTCTTATGTCCGAGTCCGAGTACAAAAAATAGTCATCTGTATCTGAGTCGAGTTCTAGTCTTGAGTCTTTGGTGTCACCCAGTTGGGACAATTACTTTTTTCTATAGATGTTGTCCTTTCAATGTCCCACTTCAAAGCACTCATATTGTCAGTATGAGCAGTATGAATATCATGTTTCTATCAGATAAAGATTAGGAACTGTTCATACTGTTAGTACGAGTGCTTTGAAGCATGATATGGTTGGACAGTTTAGAGTGGTATTAGCATTAGAAAACTGTCCTAACTGGCTGTTGGTGTTCGAGGCCATGCATGTATCTTTAGGACCAGGTTACTAGTCAACTAATTGTTTGTTTATACACCAGGGTCCAGTCATAATGACTGCTTGGACCTTGCTAGCTTCTCATCAACGCTCAGCATATGCAGGTATTGATTAATTGTGTATAGTTTTGTTTACTTTGCCAAATCTAGCGAATGGAACCATGGCAGAATTATCGGAGTGAGTCAGGAGAAATGGAGTTTTTTTTTAAGGGCACAGAAACGAAATAGAAAAACCATTCACTTAATAAAATTATATAGTAAGAAATCAAGCTCTACGTCTTACCTCTTGCTGCAGTGACGACAATTAACATACATTAAAATGATTATGCAGTATAAAGTAGACATTTAAAAATGTGTCAATGCAGAACATTTAACATATTAAATGTAACTTCAATAGTTAGTGCCCCAGTGTATAGTAAAATGCATTCGTGGTACTGCTGATGCGCTTGTAAAAGGCAATTACATATACTTGCTGGCACAATCTCCGGGGATAATGGCTACTACCCTGTGATCTATTCTGACCAAGATATTTACGCTTTTCATCCAGTAATATATACATGTAAAACATGTATCTGTGAGAGAAATTAGAACGATGAATATGTATTATGATAGGTCTATGTATTGTAAGCCAGACCCTGCGAATATATCAATTTCTGATTCATCGCAGTCCTTGGTGCTGACTATAAAGTTACGTATGGCTTGAGGATTGAAACTGGAGTTCTGTGGAGATAGTTTTGGGCCTACTCAAAAGATAGGAACGGGCTCTATTGAAACCCCGTGCTAAAGGTCCATTTATCTTCCCTCCCCCTTCTCCGCACCCTGGGCATGTTAAATTGTGACAAGCACCGACTACTGGAATAGAATAAACTTGCCAAATTCCCACGAATGGAAACATATCCCCCCTCCCCCCTTCATTTAAGGTGTCTCTGTCCTGGGTATAGTCATACCCTGCAAACTAAATTTACGTAAATATGATATGCTTTTGCCTACAAGACCAGTAACAGAGATGTACATAATCATAACACGAGGCATGCTAATCATGCCCATTATAATCTCTTCAATACCACCATTGGAACTTTAAGCCTACAAAACCGCGCAACAAAAACATGGAATCTTCTAATGAACGATTTAAAGAGTGAAAAGTCAGTCACATACTTTAAGAAGTGGTTTTGTAAGGAAATAATAGCTAGTTACTGACTAAAACTAAATTATACCTGCATGTAATTACAATATATATATATATATATATATATATATATATATATATATATATATAATGAACATTTAATTTGTATTTATATTTTTGTATATGTATTTATACATACATATATATTTTTTATCTTTTCTTTCTTCAGGGAGTCTTCCACATTGTTAAGCTTTTTAAGCTTTATGGAAGATTTCCCTCCACTTTGTACCTTTGTGGCAAAACAAATGAATAAATAAATATATTTTGTAACATGTGTTTATCAACTGCTAGCCCTCAACTTTCCTCCCATCATGCCAGATTGGTAATCAGCTTGAAGGTTAAGCCCGCATAATGAAGATAATTAAACAGCTGTTCGGGGCTGTTCCTTGTTCAAGGTTGTCTTGACGTTGATTGCATTAAATTCGGGGAAATAAACGAAGAATATAGGCTGAATTTTGCTGGACTTGTATTGTACTCAATCCGAGTCCTCGAATCCTGTGACTGTACGAGTCCGTATTCTATACCTTTGTACGCGAGTATTTACTACGTTTATATATTCGAGTCCAAAATCAGTACAATATTACCGTATTATAAATGTATAAGCAATCATTTAAAACTACTCTCCATTTAATTTGTTATCATCGTGATTTAATATATTATTATATATTAATATTTTATACCTTTTCTGGGAAAGTCAATTAACGCAAAAGACGAAATTATATTTTATCAGTAGAGAGGAAATTAATTGGATTTGTTAGATCGTAGAATGATTTAATCTTCATGTGTAAACAAACATGCACATCGTAAATACACAAATCCTCCCTACCACATTTTATGTTAGATATATATATATATATATATATATATATATATATATATATATATATATAAGTATAAAAAAGTATAAAAAGCTAACGTAGGCCCAGGCTCGTAGATAAGAATATCTGATCGGGGGGGGGGGAGGGGTGGAGGGGAGGAGGTGGACACCAACACTGTAAGATTCTTTACAATACTCGTGCATGTAACATGTTAATTCACCCGATACACACTAAGGACACAATTACAACTGTAAATCTTAAAGTTTTGTACCAAAGTATACAAAACTACCAAAGTAAAAACATGGATCGTGCTATAAAACTCGAAGCATGTGCTATTAGGGTTACAGTAAGAACTGAGGATATGTGTAATTCCAACAAATCCAGTCGTTGGGATTTATTGGGATTACACATATCCTCAGTTCTTACTGTAAACCTAATAGCACATGCTATCGATTTATTAGATTTTTCAGCACAATCCAGTATTTACTGTGTTACAAGTTTTAAGATTTACAGTATAGTTACTGTAATCTCTGTGTTAATCGGCTGGTGAATTGTATTTACACATGCCAGTGATACAGATGGAGGGATTGGGATATTGGTCTTCGTAGGAGAGAGAGAGGGGGGGGGGGGTGAATGGTCAAGAATGTATGGGGAGATATGACGCAACTTAATAAGCAACACTTTGAACCAAAGTATATGAAACATCTGCTAACAAATATTCTATGTTTGTTTTCCCTTTTCCTCGTTCTAAAATACCCTCATGATTCTGCCTATTTTATACATATTTTTCATTCACGGCAAAATTCGTAGGAAAGAATTTCACCCACCCGTTTCAATAAGATATGCATGCAACAAGTTGGAATTTGAATGGCTTCGGTTTTGACATCTTGCGTATAAGCATAGATAAGCATAGATAAGTACCGGTAGTTGTTAAGTTCTAGGTCTGAGTAGAAAAAGTGCAGACAAAAAAAAAAAAAAAAAAACGCTGACTCAGTTATGACAAATTTCTGTGAAAACATTTTTAGTTCTCATAATTATTCATGTTTAAGATGGAACTACTTGAAATACTACTTTAAGTGCCTCAAGGCTGTTCAGCCATTTTAAAGTAGGGCTCCAACGATGTAGATTTGAAGTAAGTTATTGTCATTCAATATTTCAGAAGGAAAGGAATTTTGCAAATGTCATGTTTTTTTTCTTAATTCTTTAATTCATATCATTTTTTAATCAGATGTCCTTTAGTCTAATAGCGTGCAAAGTTTTGAACAAAACTATTGATCAAAATGGCCTTGGTAAAGTTTCCTATATATGGGGGTCAAGAACAGCGGAACAACGAGGCTAAGGTCGTTTTAGAAAATTCTAAAATTGCTATTTTGTACATTTTTACCACGATTTGATGTTTCAAAAATCTTCTCACGGCAGCTGGTCTGTAGAAATACTTCATATCAGAGTTTTTCAACTATTCCAAAACTTCAGTAGTTCAAATTATATTGAATTCAGAGGCGCGTTAATGTTGAGTAAGATTATTTCTCAAGGCTTTTTCGTCATGTGTCTGTTTTGTGTTATTTTCTGATACTTGCAAAGTTCGATACTTGTGTTAAATACTATCCATAGAGAGTATAATGAAAGGAAAATTATTCTCTTCTTAGCCTTATTTTTCGTCTTTGGTATTTGCCTGGCATTTTAATTGTTGCAAATTTTTCCAATGGATGTCACAAGTAAGATACCCCAAAAGATAGAAGGGAGTTGTGTTTTCCGTTCTGATAATTCCAAATCAATTTTGTTAGGGGAAAAAGCAGCTTATCATGATATAAAATCGAAACCTTATTCCGCTTGATATATCTCTTCACGATGATGTGGAATATGATAACCTATATATGATCTACAAGGAACGTAAATTTGCTGGTCCTCAATAAAGTATATTTGATAGACCCTTTTCCCGCGCTCTGTGCAATAAAGCAGTAATTGAGGCCTACATATATGATATGGGTACAAGGTTGCAGAGGTAAGCACCTATAGTAGCTAATATCAAGTTTTGAGCTTCTGTTTAGCTATCTGCATACACGATTCAGGTCCCAGGGATACTGTAGAATAACAGGACAGGTCACAGCAAAATAAAACAAGATGAAATGAACGACGTTATGTGACAGTGTAGGAGCAGGTAGTGTAAAGAAAGGTCAGGAAGAGAACAGTCCCACCAATAAACGATTATTTACAAAAGTCATATAGCAGCAAATTAATAGACACGCTTTGCCCTTCTGTTTCGTGTATGCGTGAAACATCTATTAGAGTAGGCTAATCATGTTGTTCCGTATCCACAGCAATGAACATTTAAGCCCATACCTAAGCCGGTAGCCATTTTATTTTTAAATCTCATTCTTATGGGGGAGGAGTCGTTTATCCATATACTGCTTCTGTATTTAGTTTCCACATCAGGTAAAAACTAAACCTTGATTTCTTGGATAGATTTCATTCCCCGTTGGGTTGTAACTTTAAGTTCAGTTTGACCATTGCAAGGACGAGATAAGCCTTTTTAACCTCTGACTCTTTTAGTGTAGTATAACATATCGTACAGCTGGAGTCGTCTTGAATTATCGACAAGAGTACCAGACAATCAACTGATCAATTGGTAGTTTCATATACCTCATAATCCGTCAAATTCCGACTGTTTTTCGAAAGTTTGAGATGAAATAGTCGTACATTTCAGGTGTTTTATATTCACCATACTAGCTACTACCAAACTAAAAGTCTTCTGGATAAGATACCCAAATATTGACGGTTTCTGTCTCTATTATAAGTCCCTTTTCGATATCTGCCTACGTCACTATAACTCTTATCTCATGATATGATACAGCTACTATCAGTCATCTATATAGCTACAAACATTTGGAAATTGTTTCTTATTAAATTACCGAACGTGACATGCAAATACAGATAAGTTCGTGTCCCACAAATTCCATATAATATTTGATTTATCATTTACAGAGTTTGATTTATTCAATCGACCTGTCTACCGAAATTTTATTGATTGAAGAAACAAGACTGGTATTTTCTTTTCCTTCCTATACGAATGGTGACGAAATCAATTCCAAGTACAACATTAGTATGATGCAGTTTGCATGGCATTTGTCACACAGTAGCAAAACAAAAACTGTGCCTATGTAAATACATCAAAACCCAGCGACGTAGCCAGGAATTTGAAAAGGGGGGGGGGAGCACTTTTTGCGATTGATATGGATTTTCAAAGTTGTAGGCACGACTATCTGAGCGGAGCGCCACCATCGGTTGGCGCGGAGCGAACAAGAAAATTTTTGGTTTTACAAACCCCCCAGATGGCCGGAAACGGCCCTTCCCGAGTGGTCATTCTGGTTCCCTGGCCTCTTGCTAACTTAAGACACCTCATTCAATATCACTTTTAAACCCAAAAAACAAATGAGTTAAAATAGTACGTAATTCAATACTACATAATGTATTTAAAATTAGTAAGGTACATGTACAGAGTAGTCTTACGTTTCAACTTCTGATACTTATAGATACAAAGATAGGCCTGAAATGTCTTTGATATAACTATAGCCAGTAATTGTCTTTGATACAACTGTAGCTATTAAATCTCTAATTCAATACTACATAATGTATTTAAAATTAGCAAGGTACACGTACAGAGTAGTCTTACGTTTCAACTTCTGATACTTATAATATACAAAGATAGGCCTGAAATGTCTTTGATATAACTATATAGCCAGTAATTGTCTTTGATACAACTGTAGCTATTAAATGTTTAATTTAGCCTAATAAGAGAAGGCGAGAGGTATCCGACGATTGCCATCTGATGCAAATTTCTCAACTGTTTTCTCAACTGAAATATTATCTGCGTAAACGGGTTCTTAACTACATGTTAAAAAACTGACAAGATCGGATCCTAGTCTTTTTCGGCGGGTAGAGTGTTGAATGAAACGGCACGCGATAGAAATGACAGCCTAGATGACAGAAGAATAGGTCACCTAATTTAGCCATATTCTTGCTACGTTCATTTCAATAGTTTTTCCTGTCTATAGACTCTTAAACTCGTCCAGCAAGCTTATCGATTTGAATTATGGGTGTTTTAAAAAAAAAGATAACTTGGCCAAAAAATGTAGGCCCGGGCCTACAGTGCTACATACTGGCTACGCCCTGATCATATGATATCATAATCAGCAGATTTTGTTTCCTGTTTGAATTCTTTTACATGTTCTTTTACATAATATATCAGAAAGACAAACATAGTGCTCTTTTACAATTTTTCCAGTAGGATGATTCTTGTTTATTGTCCAATGTCTGGACTTTAATACATTTGGCGAACTTAACTGATGGACAATATAAACTTTCATATTTTGTAATATTGCCAGATATGCAGTGGCCTAAAAACAAATATCGTTATCGCAGTGTATTAGCAGTGTAATAATTATTACAGGAAGTGCGTATCACGTACGATTGCTAGCTTAGCTTCATAACATGCTGTTCGTGCAACACCTTAGGACGACTCATAGAACGAACGTTGTCGACGTTGTTGTGCATACAGTTCGTGACATTCCATGGAGTGCGGTTAGGTAGGCAATATGTATTTTATTACACAGTGGCCAACTGTAGGCTTGTAATTGGCTATAAGCTAACTTTAGCTAATTGCATCTGCCAAACTAAGTAAGTAGTTGAATCAGTAGGCGTGAATGTTAATACGATTACAATCGAGTTAACGGAGCTGACGAGTATTCAAGATCAAAAGAGCACTGACAAAATACCATGCTAAAAACGGCAGTTTAAAAAAAAATCGACACTGAAAGGGGGGGGGGGGAGCGGTCGCTCCCCCTGCTCTCCCCCATGGCTACGTCCCTGTCAAAACCGCCACGAACAATGTAATAAGACATACTTTATTTTTAATTTGTGAAATATTATTGCTCTTCGTGTTTTCTTAATGATTAATATAACTACTCATCGTTAGGAACAGCCAACTAGTTGTTATACCACACACACAATTATGTATATATATATACATATATATATATATATATATATATATATATATATATATATATACATAATTGTGTGTGTGTGTGTGTATATATAAATATATATATATATATATATATATATATATATATATATATATATATATATATATATATATATATATACATAATTGTGTGTTTGTGTGTGTATATATAAATATATATATATATATATATATAGTTTCAGTAATATCTCGTTGTAAAGTCGCATTATGAATTCCATAATTTAACGAGACTAAAACGAAACCAATGATCTGGGTTTTTTTCGCACTATTTTCTAAGACTCAATCACACAATCATGACGAATTACTTTTCCTCACCTTTTGACCCCTTCACAATGACTGAGACTAGATCAAAAATAAATCGACACGACACCCAAACAACGTGTCCTGTCTTTTGTGTTGAAATCTTAATAGCATCTTCAAAATATTACACAAATGTATTCTACTGTTAGTTGCCAAGGAAACCACACGCATACCGTACTAACAAGTGATAAAGCGAACGAAACATAAAGTGATTTTCTTTGTCACTGAGGTGAAACCAACACCTTTAACACTTAACATATATACACATGCAGTAAAAAATATAAATATATATCTATATATATCTATATATATATATATATATATATATATGTATATATATATATATATATATATATATATATATATATATATATATATATATATATATATATATATATATATATATATATATATATATATATATATATATATATATATTCTTACTGCATGTCTGCGCTGTCTTTTTCCATCCTTCATTTTGCTTTTCGAAGTTACAAGTGATGAAATCAATACACGTGAAAATGATGTAACGTTTTGCGCAAAACACTTGTTCGTTGCTCAGTTCAATGGACGGTTAATATAAAAGAAACTGGGATATTTGATTCTTAAACTAATTTACCGTTCCATGAAGTAACGGTAACGGACTATATAACTGTTTGTATACAAGCCGTCATAATTTTTGAGTAAACGTTCGGTTCTGACAGCTTGATGCATAATTTTGCGGGCTTCAGCACACGTTCCATATCACAAATTAAGTAAAGCGGTATTTGTTTTTTCCACTGACTGATGATTAACGAGGACGATTCCATTCTTTTACAGGTTAAATCTTTTATTTAGATCTTGAAAATTTTAATGATTTAGTTAGTAATAATGGTAGGATAGATTTTATATATACTACACCAGGTCTTGACCCGAAAAACTGGATCAATAGCTATACCCATTTTCTATTATATCAATTACTGAGACATGGTGATATGAAAATGACTATACTGGCATATTGCATTCCAGATTATACTTTTGTGTGTAAAGGGATGAGGGGGTAGCTCTTTACCTTAAGTTTGGACTGGAGTTTACACCATTATGTATAATTTATTGCAAATCACTTATAGAATCATCATTTGTGCAAATCAATAGTGAAGCTCATACAAATTAAATGTGACTGGGTTATATACCGCCCTACAAGGGAAGATGTTGACTAATTTATTATTGATTTTAGTAACATTATTGTACATAACTATATTGTTGATCTTAATGTTTGTTCTATCACAGCAAATTTGAATATAAACCTTCTCTATAGAGAAAATAATGCGGACGTATTCTAAATTCCTCATCATCATATTTATTTCTCTTCCATAGAAACTGTCTAAGTTTCAAGTTATTTGCAAAAGAGTCATATCCGTATTTTTAATTTTAATTTTAATTTTTTTATATAAATCTAGTTATGTACGTAATGAAGTACATCACAGTTAAAGGGCCCGACTGGAATAGCTATACTAGCTTCATCTGATCTATGTTTCTTTTGTTTCTATGCTTTTTCTATTGTTAAATTTTAATTGTCTACTGTATAATAATTGTGTACTGTACTTGAAATAAATTAACGAAACGAGACTGAATGATAAGCCTTTGTAAAAGCAACAGTATCTTTATTCGCCATTCCACAGTACAATTCAGATTTATCCATTTCCTATTTTTTTTTGGCAGGGTACGGTTACATCACACCTGTTACGCAACTTGGGCGTGGTCTATGCATTCCCTACATCCTGATTGGCTTACCAATTAACTTCTTCTTCTCTGTGAATACTGGATATTTCGTGGCACAAGGTATAAGCGGACTTTACAAAATATTAGTCAAATGTGTGCGAAAGATTACGCGCAGAATACTATCCAAAAGTAATCATTCTCGACATCAACAAAATAATAACGTAGTTACCGAGGCTCGTCTTCCAAGTTGTAGTTATGGTCAGGAGGTAAACAATGACGCTTTTGTTACTGAAAAAGAAGATCAAATGGTGACTTTATCGAGAGACAAAGAACAATGCTCGTCAAAGGGAGAGGCCAACTCAAAGAACGGTAACGCCAACAGAAGAGATAAACATTTACAAACCTATACTCGCCATCCAAGAATTCAAAAGGCCGGAACGATTGACGAATCTATGGATACAGATTTATCTACTGAAGATGGTGATCATGATGATGATGGGCACATTAACATCCCTCTGTGGTTTATGTTACTAGTATTAGTCTGTGTTAGTTTATTCGCCGCCAGCATCATCTTCAAGGCCGAAATGGCACAGTGGACGTTTCTTGATTCTCTGTATTTCGTTACTGTAACATTCACTACGGTTGGGTTTGGTGATCTGACCTTTGATCTATCTCGTATGTTTCAAAGTGACCTCGATATTCTCTGGCTTGTTATCTACACGTCTGTGCTGATGCAGGTTGGCCTTTTATTAACGGCTGGATTTATAACCGTTTGGTCAGAGAGAGTTAAAAGGAATGTGAAAACTGCGAAACGAAAACTTGAGAGTAAATTGTCGACAATTCGAGTCTCTGAGACATAGTCGTATATACTAATAATAAATTTGGCAAGGGTTTTTAGAAAAGTCATTAAGGCAATATATCGTTATTGTTCTTTGATTGGTCGATTGATATATGAACTGGTTGAATGATTGAATGATGATAATTGATTACTTGATTGATATATTAATTGATGGTGGAAGGAATAATTGATAAATGAATGTACTATAGGTAAATGGTGGAATCACTCATGAATCGATTGATAGATAACTTGACTGATGAATTGATTGTTTTAACTGATCAATGCAAGAACTGATCTATTGCTCGATTGATTTTTGGATAGTATGATGATATGATGGTGGCATGTACACATATGACATCAATACAAATAATAATTATAATATAATTTATGCATGTATGCAAACAATTGTGCATTGACTGTAAATGAGATTATGTATTCAAACAGGCATGCATAAACATAATAGATATTTAATATATTAATTTGTAGCAAACTCAATGGTAACCTTATTCTTGACATTATTTCATCTAGTTTCATTCAATTCATGAAATCCCAGCAATAATCAAATATGCAAACGTTCACATTAACTTGATGTTTCGCATCCTATACGATATCCTGAGATCGGTGCTCTGCCTACGAATGCCGCAAAGGTCATGCACATGCGGTAATGAGGGTAAAGGGTTCAAGTTAAAACCGACTAGTTGTTGACGAAAGAGTAGTATTTATGTAATAGTAGTAGAAGTAATAGTAGTAGTACAATAGTAGTGGTAGTATTAGTAGCAATAGAAGTAGTAGTAGCAGTAGTGGTAGTGGCGGGAGTAGTAATAGTAGTAGTAGTAGTAATAGTAGTAGTAGTAGTAATAGAAATAGAAGTACTGCAGTAGAGGTATTATTGGCAGCAGTATTAGTAGCAATAGTAATAGTAGAAATAGCAGTAGTAGTAGCAGTAGTAGTACAGTATTAGTGGTAATATTAGTAGAAATAGAAGAAGCAATAGTAGCAGTAGTAGTAGTAGTAGTAGCAGTAGTAGCAGTAGAAGTAGTGCATGACGGTAGTAGTAGTAATAATAGTAATAGAAGTACGGCAGTAGTGGTAGTATTAGCAGAAGTATAATTAGCAAATAGCAGTAGTTGTAGCAATATTAGTGGCGGTGGTAGTAGTAATAGTAGTTGTAATAGACGTACGGCAGTAGTGGTAGTATTAGTAGCAATAGTAATAGTAGCAGTAGTAGTAGTGGCGGTAGTAGTAGTAATAGTAATTATAGAAGTATAGCAGTAGTATTACTATTAGTAGCAGTAGTGGTAGTAGTGGTAGTATAGTATAATAATAGTGGTGGTATTAGAAGTAATAGTATTATTATTAGAATTATACATGTACATATTCATGTATGCATTCGTATACATATATTCCTACCTATATGTAGGTCTATGTGATTGGCATATTTGCATACCTTTATATTGGTAAAGTACACGTTTGTGTACTTATATTTATACTTACACGTTAATGTATTTATAGGCTAATGTCTAAAATGCGTTTCCTTGTCAATTTCGAGTGCGGGAGTGCGATTAAGTGGATGTCTGTTACTAACTAAAGTTCTAAAAAGTGTTAAAGAACGAACATTTTGTGCGACCAAACTGTCGGGTCTTAATCTTTCTAGCAATTTAATACTGAATTGTTCTTTCATTGATACTTTTAATTTGTTATGTTTTTACGCAATGTATTAAACTTTCTAAATATAACCTTTTCCATAACATAGTGATATTTGTGCTATCATCCCATCAATCAATTGCATTAAAACACCCTGTTTGTTGATTATCTGCACTATAAACCTAAATATACGTGTTAGCATAGTATATGCCTCAGAATATGCCTCAGAATACACCATTTTATGGTTCCGAGGGAGGGGGGGGGTGGGTCCACCTAACCCCCTACACTTGAGACGGCTTTAACTAACTGATGGCAGCACTTCCTTTTCAAACTACTGAATCTGCACCTGGTTTGTAGATGGCACTAAAGCAACTAAACTATTTGTAAATGGCGTCATCAATACAAAGTAGATGGCGGTATATCACTTTCGATAAACATAACCTGCGAATACGAATTTCTTATTGTTTTTATTTTTTGTACACTGCAGTCTTGTCAATAACTGAGAGTAAACATGATAGCCTTAATAAAAGACGGATATTCTTTTCTACTTTCTTGCTAGGAGTCTTGAATCAATTAAGCGAAGCCCACATGTCCTAACCTAATGTAAGCACTCATCGCAATATCTGTATATAGGCCTAATCCATAACCCCTGTCTGACGCGGCTGGAATTTCATCTTCTCCTGTGTCACAATATTTCAGTGAGAGGATGGCTGTATGTACTATTATCACGAATATTACATTAATTTGGTTTCGATTATAATCGTAACCTTTGTAGTCATGCAGGCAGATGTGTGTGTGTGTGTATCTGTGTGTGATGCCTTACTTGTAAACACGATATCTCAAGGAGGGAAGCTTGGACCAATCTTATATTTGGTGTGTAGGAGTATACCACATTGAGTAGAAAAAAACTTAGTTTTTGGCGGAGGATAACGTTCATTTGGGGTCACCAGTGGTCACATTGTGCACAGTGTGCACAAATGTGTGTAACGAACGTTGTACTGTTGTAACATACGACGTAGCTATTGGAATGGACGATATCATTGTGAATCATCTATACTATATCTATGCTCAAGTTGTTGAAGTTTCCGTCTTATTTCGCAATTGTCGAGATTCAGTGCCAAATAAAAACTTCAGGTTTGGATTTATTAACTTTGGGAAAATGACCAGGCGCCGTTTAAGAACATTAACCGTCGTCTAGTGTTTGATACTTTAGAGGCAAACCAGACACAAAATCTTGGGGACCAGGGGTTAAAAACCGCCCGGCGCCTGCTTAATGTACGCTTGGTGTATACAACATCGAGTAGAAGAAGCCTGTTGTCTTTGGTAGAGATCACTCGGTATGCTGAATACAAGAAAAGTTTCTATCTCGGTCATCAGCTGTCAATGTGAATATTATTTGTCATATCTCAATGCTTTTTGCTGTACTACTTAGATTAAAGTATGTTGTTCATCCTGCAGCTAGCTATACCCTACAGCCTTTAATGTGTCACATTCATATAAGATTATTCATGTAGCATCATCGAAACCACACTGCAGTTTGGCTGTCTGGTTTTCAAAAGGTTGACTTTTTCTGTTCATCCTTGGAATATGATTACACTGCATGTGGTGTTTGTCAACGATATAATCTGCATTTACCGTTGCATTAAATGTTCATTCAAGCTTGTTTCTAACAGAAGATAAATAATTTGTACATAAAAAAATATAATATGATAAATAAAACGAGGAAATTATCGGCTGACTTGCTTCGATCATACCCATCAGTCTGCTGTTGCCAGATGCATTAATTTAGTAAAGGAACGCCGACTTTAAAAATTATATTTGTCATGGTTAAGCTTGCCATCGGGAAATTGTGTTCACCAACTACAGTACAAACTTTGCAAAAAATGTTTCAAACATTCAACAGGAATCACAGTTTGAGCTTGCAAACTGATTTTTAAGCACATTTTCATATTTTGTATGTTGTTCATTGCTGCGTTAAGGTCAACAACTGTAATATGCATCATAAATGTTTTCCACATAGTCTGTTCGTCTGCGGAAATGAGTCTTCCATATGGCTGTTGCACAACACTGCCTTACAGAGAAAGTTAACTATTCTCATTAACTGCATGGAAGCGCCTCTCTGGTTGTGGACGGATGCATGCGTTATATCCTACCGATCTTTCTATGACTATTATACTGTTAGATAACGGGACTGTGGACTTGATTGGTATTCTTAAGGGACGTCGTGCAGGAGAAGACCGTTAGAGACAAGCCACACAGATCGGTGCGTATAATGATACATGAGGCGATCCACTGAGCAGAGGTCGAACTACTTTACTTAAAAACTTCACTTTCAGCACACTGCATATGAAATTTACAGGGCTTTTAAAGTGCCAACGAGATGTTAATATATTTTAGGTAAATTATCTTAGTATCGCAATATTTGTGCTTTAAAATGATATTAAATATTGAGAAAACGAGATGTTAATATCTCATTATCTTTACGTTGATAAGTTGAACTTGATATTGAGATACAGGATTTTAATATCTCAATATCTGAGCAGTGAGTTACAGAAATATTAAGATACGATATCTCAACATTTTGATACCTGTACATCAAAATATTGATATATTAAGATACCAGATGTTAATATGCTAATATCTGTACATCAAGATATTGAAATACTTAGATATCCTAATATATGTACGTTAAGATATTGAAATATTGGGATATGAGATCTTAATATCCTCTTGTCCGTACACTGACATATTGAAATATTGCGATATGAGATCTTAACATGTGAAAGTGACAAAGAAATTTCTTGAAAACATTTAATATAGCATGTATGCGGTAAACTACTTTATTTCTAACAATATCACTGTGATCATATTGTGAAAACGCCCTCGTCACCCAAAACCGCAAGGACATGTTGGTATCTCGTGATCTTATCACTATCGTGTTTATATGCAGTGGCTCTCTCGTGTTCTGGTGACAAGGGCGTCATCAGCAGCTCAGGCATCTCCTTTCCCTCGGAAAAGGAGCCGTAGCTTATAGATACCATAATAATTCCTTCGCGACATTACTTGTGTGTACCAAGTAGCAAAAGGATGTACAGATCACTGCAGTTAGGGAAAGCTCAATACTTCGTTATTTGAGACTTTAACCGATCTTTTTAAACTGTCCAGCAAAGGATTATTCAGAGTGTGATAATTCGCTTTAGCTATAGACAAAAGTTGGGTGGTGCGTGTAGGGGGGGGGGGTGGCTCTTATTCACTCCACCATTTTCAATTGGTCGAATTATATGACAAATTTAAGGATACATTATACAGTGGTCAGAATAAAAAGAGATATACGGTGCGCAAATGCCGGCTGGGAGTATAGTAACACGACGGTATACTAGCAAGGCTTTCTTGTATGTGTGATGCATGAACAGGGTCATCCTCTCAACTGTGAATAACCATAATCTACTAAAAGCAAAGCTGTTAACGATGAAGTTCTGCTAAAACTAAAGCACGGAACAGCAACCGGTCCAGCTTGCCAGGTCCAAGAACCAAACTAAAATACAAAACCCTACTTGAAACTAAGCCTTAGTTGTACTGTTGTTTGGCCATGCAGTTAGGAACAAACTATACATTTTAAATCCCACGTACAAAAAACCCACACAAAACAAACATAAACAAACACAAACGAAGACATTTTTTATTCGCATGCGCCAAACGGTTCAAGAGTGAAGACGTTGGTGAACTTCTTAACGCTTACTTTTCAGCCTTCCAAATAAAAATAATAATGAAAAAAGCATAAAAACTTGGTTCCACGAACATTTTGCTGCTAGATCTGTACTGCTGGGACGTAATGCAATTCGTAGGATGTAACCGAGGTTTGCATCGATCAGTATTAGATTACCGCTAGACTGCGTCTGTCCTTTTGGCATTTCACTGCAGTGACACTGGCCTGCCTAGCCTAAGCTACAAGTTGATTAGCACTATAGTATAATTATAAAGTTATCGTTGTATTAATGCTACAGTAGTAACTAAGCCAACGCATTATCCAATTTCTTCTAGGATAGGAAAGATGGATTCAACTCAAGTAATGGAGTTTGGCTTCAGGAAAGGCCATGACCCTAGTCATGCTATTCTTGAAACGTTACATTGTATTCGCTCATACTTAGACAAGGGCGAAAATGTTCTGTCTTTATTTGAAGAAGGCGTTTGATACCATCGATCATAAAATTCTCCTTAAAAAGCTTTTTGCATACGGCATTCGTGGAAATGCATATAACAGGTGCGTATCCAGGGGGCGGGGCGTTGGGGGCGCGCCCCCCGGGTAAGAAAAAGAGGAGAGAAAAAAAGAGAAGAAAAAAGGAAAAAAGAGGGGAAAAAGAGGAGAGGAAGGAAGGGAAAAGAAAAAGAATAAAGAGAGAAGAAGGAGAAAAGGAGGAAGTAAAAGAAAAACACGAAGACACCGGGAAGAGAAAGAGGAACAATGACATCATTACAGCGCTGAAAGGTAGCCAGGGACGGATCAATGATTTCGTAAAAGTGTGCCTCACCCTACCCCTTACACCGACAACTCCATTTTTTTGACGTTTCCATTTTCCTCTCTCACTAATGATCTATATATATACTATATATGGTCTATCATAACGCGTGTGTAGAATTGTGCTATGAAACCAACTGTGGCTGGTCTCGAACTCGACCGTGTCGTCGGGGAACATGACGCATTTTGGGATGGGGGCGACCCACAGAAGATGCGATCAGGCCGAACATGACGTGTGCCGGGTTGACAAGCTTCAAAAAGGTTATGGATGGAAAAAAAACTATTAGGAAATACTTGGTTCTCTGGCAAAAAGTGTACATCTGGTTGGTCATTTCAAGCCCTAGAAGTGCCGTTTCCGGTGATCTGGGGGGTATCAAAACCAGAAATTTTCTTGTACGCTGCGCGCCAACCGATGGTGGCGCTCCGCTTAGATAGTAATTCGCGCTCCCCGGATTGGAAAATCCTGGATACGCGCCTGTATGATGTCTTGTCAGCTACCTATCCAATAGAAGACAGTGTATGTATGTTAATGGTATTTTATCTGACCAGTGTATTATTAATACTGGCGTTCTTCAGGGGTCAGCGTTGGGACCATTGTTATCTATTATATATGTTAACAATATTAGTAACCTAATTCCTAACGATCATCTGAGGCTCTTTGCTTTGTCCATGACACAAATTGTGTAAACCTTCAGTCCAAGGCCAAATTGACTTTAGGGAAACTTAAATATTGGTTTGACGCAAACAGACTTACACTACACCTTGGCAAAACCAACTACACAGTATTTCACCGTAGAGAGCATGATTTCCATCCCTGCCCAGATTCCTTTACTCTAAATAATACTCAGATCTGTAGAACAACTTGTGCCAAATACTTGGGGGTTCTTATTGATGATAAACTGACCGTCAAGCCACATATATAGATGACAATTGCAACAGCCTTATCAAGTACACATGCATTTTCTATCGCCTTAGATGTTCACTTCCACTCACCATCGCTCTCCAGATTTACTATGCACTAGTCTACTCTAGGATATCCTATATATGGTGTGGAAACGTATGGTATGACCAATATTTCCGTTCTAAAGCCTTTACAAGTTCTACAAAATAGAATTCTAATAACGATCACGTTCAACTACTGGTGTTTTCCTTATACTAATACTCTGCACAGTATACTCTTGGTGTCCTCAAAGTAAACGATGTTCATATTTTCAAAATGTGTACTTTTGCATACAAATACGTTAACAATGCACTGCCTCGTGTCTTTCGAAATATTGTACACCCAAGATTTGGGTCTGATATCCCAAACGTCACGAGAACAAATGTACTGTTCTCTGTCACTAGACATCGCTCTAAACATGGTAAGTTTCTGCTAAACAATTATTGTTATAAAATATGGAATGATCTCCCAACTGGTATTAGACATCATATCATTTGCTTCATTTAAGTATAACTAAAGAGTTATCTAACCTCCAAGTACCGTGATTGATATTATTGTCAATTTTGTTTTGTACATTTTGTTTTTCTTTCTTATTTTGTTCTGTTATTTTTTTTTATTTTTCTTTAGGGTTACTAGCTTTGATAAACATTTTATGTTTTTTCTATTATCCTGTATATACCATCACTGCACTGCTTTATATGAATATGTAGATGCAAAATATATTGACTGAACTGAACTGATTAGAAACGTTGTTGGGAATGAGATGACAGTCTGCTCTGTTGTTTGTCCAGTAGGCCTGTACTAGAGTTGCAACATGGAGCAGGCGCGTAGCCAGGAATTTGCCAAGGGAGGGGTGAAACTGTTTAATCGTCATTTCAAACTATCTAAGCGTAGCGCCACCATGATTGGCGCGAAGCGTTCAAGAAAATTTTGGCTGAAAATGCCTCCCAGATCGCTGGAAACTGCACTTCCCAAGCCTTGTAAGTTGCATCTTAGCATTTTCTCTTTTTAAAATTATAGCGATATCATAAAAACATTTTTTTTGTAAATATGCTCAAGGGGGCGGCTGCCCCCTCCCCCCCCTTGGCTACGCACCTGATATGGAGACTGATATACAAAATGCAAACAATATAATATTATAGAAGAAAGAGACCACTTGTAAGTAAACAACAACGCACCGTTAAGCGACATTTAAAAAATAAAAGCCTATTAAAAGCCTATTTTCTTGAGGGGTGGGAGGGGTGGGGGGGGGTTGGATGTTTTTAGAGAAGTTAACTATTTCTTCTTCACCTTGACTTTTATTTTGCAAGTATTCATATACCTGTTTCCACTTGGACAACCTGATACGTACATTGAAATAGTCAGAAATGGGGTCAGGGTAATATACTTTGCTTGTATCTATGTATGTATTTTAGATCCTCCTGCAAGCAGGAACTCGCGAAGAAGCCTCATTGGCTTATCAAAGCCGCAAGCTGTCAGTCTCAAGTCAGTCTCTTGATACATATTGAACGTCAATGATTAAGAATTGTCAATTGTCAACAACTCTGTAACTGGACGACATACATTAATCTTGGAGTGACTCGAAGTTCTATCCAATATCTAGTTCTATCCAATGGGAAGTTCTATCCAATATCGTTTTGCAGATGTGATATGAGTGGTTTTTGACCTATTTTCCAAGCACCTGCATCATCAGCTTATACACAGCAATAACGGCATCTTTGTTGTTGCATTACTGAGAGGTACCAAATGCAGAATTTTTTTCGAAGATGTTTCACTGAGCTTCAGCATTTGTAGGCTTAAATTGCCATAAAAATGTTCAAGAAAATGTTTGACCTCAACATGACTTTCCACCATATATCAGTCGTGATCATGCATTGTTTAAGGCGTCTTTATTTCTCCATTACACTATGATTTTCTGAAAGGAATTCCACATCTGGACACTGCCTTAAGACCCCGGCCTCATGCAAAAACCCTATGCGACAAGTTTTTCCTGAGAATACATGGAATTTTTCCCTCCTAATTTTTTTTATTTATCATGGAACTTGCATTTTGAGTTTCTAGATGGAAATAAACTCAATTTTTGTAATACTGCGAGCCACCTAAAAATTTAATATTTGCGCTTCCCAATACTAGATACCGGTACATGTAGTTTGTGCATGGATGGTGTAGCCTCGTCCAGTTATGAAATTCTTTCCCCCAATTTGAAGTGAATTTAGAAGAAATGCTTAACATTTTTCTTAACATTCAAAGGCCCTTACCATGGAGGAAGGGATGCCCCTCAAGTTCCTAGTCCGACGTATCCCATAGACCTTGTATTGCATTGCACTTGCAGCGTCTGTCGCTGTACAGACGACCCATTCCATATCTTTTCCTGCACGGAAAATGGACATATTTACCATTTTAGTCTGGCATACGGTACGGTAACACATATTTCTTAGGGGTTCAATTGTTCAACTTCACTCATAGGCATAGGAGCCTCATTTGAGTTGGGGAGGGGGGGGGGGGGCTGTAACGACTTGCCCGAAAAATATAACCAATTTTTTTTTGCCATGCGTTCCACATGTTAATGTGCATACCATATAGGCATTCAGGAGTTATTACATCACATGCCAGTAACATAAAATCATTTCCCGTGTTATTACCCTTCCTTATTGGTTATAATAATTGGGGAGTCCTTACAACAATGATGATAATAATATAAGTTTAACCATTGCAAAAACACATTGCAAATTCTTCTTCTTTTAGTAGGTTCCAGTGGCAGAGCTAGGGGTATTGGTCTGGGGGGAGAGAATGGTCTGTAAGGGCGCTTTCGACACTATCTAAGCGGAGCGCCACCACAGGTTGGCGCGGAGCGTACAGACATTTTTTGAGTAAAGATACTCCCTAGATTGCCGGAAATGACCCTTTCCAGGCCTTGCTAATTTGCAGAGAAACGAAGCATAAATAGGTGTCATCGCCATTTGCCAGAAAATTGCACCAACAAAATGTGACAAATGTCAATAGGTATTTCAGAGCGCAATAGAAACGTCAATAATCGCGAATACGTAGAAAGTGGTAAAAAGCTGAAAAGGGCGCCAGCAGTCCATTTGAGTCTGCCAGGGGGCATCTGCCCCCTCTGACTGTATGGACGCTCCGCTACTGGTAGGTGCCCGAAAAATTCTCAGCATATTGCCCGAATTTTCACCAAAAAAAATTGGTTGGGGGCTGCAGCCCCCCCCCCCAGCCCCCCGCCTCCTACGCCTATGTCTTCACTTCCTTGATCAATAAGGATTGTGTCTGCGACATTCACTTCCCTTCCTTGGACTCTCTTCGCATCACCTTCTCGGCCACCGACCGACATAGCAACGTATGCACTGTATGTGCGCGGTGATGTTTTGAATATCCCAACATGGCCGCTGAGTCACTTCCGGCTGCTTCACACACGGAGCCGCGCGCGAGATTTTTTTTCCCAGCGCGGTAAAAGCCATCATTTGCATACCTTCGCTTCTCATTGGCTGCAGTCTTGCACTGTTGATGCTGGGAAGTTCTTGCTTACGCTATGCGTGTGTGTATGTTCATGAACATACACGTGCAAGCAGTGGATCGTGATTCGCATACACGTACTGTATGAACTGGCCACTGTGTTGAGACAACGTTGTTAAAAAATTTGTTAAAATGTTTTTTATTTGCTTTTGCGCGGACTTGTTTGTGTACATTTACATCCATAAGTTCGTAAAACAAAACTGCGACCATGGACTGTGAGTGTACACGTCTCATTGTAGATGACTGTCCTTCTTTGAAGGTAATGGTTACTTAGGTTGATGATCCAAAACTGAAAAGCCAATTATCGAATTAGTTAGTTTTGACGAGGGTGAAGCTTCGAAGTGATGGTGAAACTTGCTGTACATGGTACTGCGATGGGCAATGTACGCAGATAAGTACCAGGCGTTTGATTGCTTCAAAACTGTTTAAAAACATTGGACAGCTTGACCGTTTCTGGTTGACTATTAACTTGGGATGCTTTTAATCTTTAAACTGATAGACTCTTAATTCTGAGCATAGACGTTGATTTGAATTTCAAATTCATGACCCTTTGAAACGGTTTATTATGACCCTTTGGCACGGTTTTCAGATACTATACTACGAAATCTAGGCCTAGTATTTATTCATGCATGTTAGTAGTACCACTGCCACTGTGGATTATAGTTATTGAACACAGAAATTGTCTTACGTTTATATTATATGGTGCTTTTTTTGTATCATCTTCAAACTGTTCCGGTTTGATTTAACTTCTTTTAATTTACAGCAACAGAGTTGTGCGATACATAACCACATACCCTCTACACCCGTGGCATAACACACCGACAAATAAATTAACTTTACTCAAACGCGTACCATTGTACATTCTGCTGCTAGACTGTTTTCTTTTTTGAGTGTAGCAAAGTGGCCTTGTGCAATGTGGTATGTGATGAACGATTCAGTGCATCAGCTGCTAGTTGATATTGCAATGAATCTTATGTATACTGACCCCAACCAATGAGAAGCGAGGTATGCAAATAATGGCCTTTACCGCGCTGGGAAAAAAAATCTCGCGAGCCGAGCGGCCTCTCCAGTTAGTGTATAGAGATCAGTGGTTGAAACGCAAAAGCTGTTGTCTTGTAAACACTGGTATTGTCGTATTAACGTCAGTGAGTGCTTGTAGGTTATTAAAACTATTATGTCGGGTAAGTTGCATTTTCTCTTTCAGTAACTCGACTTGCTTTATTGATTTCGTTGCGTCGGAGCTGTTGTGTGTGTGTTTAAGTAAAGTAGAAATAGCACATTATCATTCGTAGTTCCTCGATGTAGCGTTTCTAGCATTGGCTATCTATATATGACTTAGTATACATGTGTGGGAAGCAGGTCACTTCGCCCAACAACCATTTCGCCCAACTGCCATTTCACCCAACCTTACCATTTCACCCAACCAGCCTGATCATTTCGCCCAACCAGCCTGTTCATTTCGCCCAACCTTGATTCAATATGATACTTCAAAAGGAAACGTTCGGGAATTGTTAACGTTACAGGATACGAACCGAATATTAACGAAACTCGGGGATTGATCAGTGTGTTAGGGCAAAGGCGGCGGAAGCACTTTTAATCTGGGGGGGGGGGGCACCGACATCAAAGGGCACTTTGCAGAAATTCGAAAAATATGCATACTTGCACTGCAATATCCAATGTGCAAATTGGGAAACAAGGAACAAGTTTTCTTTTGAGACAAAATGAGGTGAAATCATGCTAGTTGCTAATGTAGGAATCTTCCGAATTAGAGTTTATTTCTTGTTAATATCTTAACAAATTTTTTCCATTCGAAATAGCTTTGAGTTTGACCCACAGAAATTCATTAAAAGTCAGGGGCGTAGCCAGGATTTGCAAAGTTGTATGCACGACTATAATGAGCGGAGCGCCACCATCAGTTGGCGCGGAGCGTACAAGAAAATTTTTGGTTTTACAAACCCCTCAGATGGCCGGAAACGGCCCTTCCCGAGTGTTCATTCTGGTTCCCTGGCCTCTTGCTAACTTGAGACACCTAAATTTTTATGTAGAAAAAGGGTACATTTTTAACTTGAGGAAAAGTGGGGGGGGGGGGGGCACGTGCCCCCTGTGCCCCCCCGGTTCCGCCGCCCTTGTGTTAGGGGTTAGGTTTGATAGCAAGTGTTCGAATATTAAGGAAACTAGAAGTCCTTTACTTTGTATAACTTTAGTAAGGAAACGTTCGGGAATTTTTAACGTTACAGGATACGAACCGATTATTAAGGAATCTTGAGGATGGATCAGTGTTTTAGGGGTAAGGTTTGATAGGTTTGATAGTAAACGTTCGGGAATTGTTAACGTTACGGGATACGAACCGAGTATTAAGGAAACTTGAAGTCGTGGTATAATTGATTACATATGTGATTACATATGTGGTTACATTGATAAAGTGGTTACATTGATTAAATATAGTACTCCAATATTACGAACGGGTTTTATATATATATATATTATTTTTTCAATTTAATAAGGAAACGTTCGGGAATTGTTAGTCACTAGATGGATCACTGTTTTAGGGGTTAGGTTTGAAAGGTTTTTATGAAGATCGATTCCCCTGTGTTTGTATAATAATATAACTTCCATGGTATGCGTAAACGCCTAAAATAGTGTAATCCTCCCATTATACCCGAAATAACTGCTCAGACTCCGATCGATATCAAGCGGACCTCACTTTATGTATATGTATGTATATGTATGTATATTAGATCCTCCTGCAAGCAGGAACTCGCGAAGAAGCCTAATTGGCTTATCAAAGCCGCAAGCTGACCGAAGTCAGTCTCTCACATTCATATTTAACGTCCATGATTATGAATTGTTAATTATCAACAACTCTGTAACTGGCCGACATATATTAATCTTGGAGTGACTCGAACCGGGGACCTTATGATTGAAAGGCACTGAGCTAACACTCCACTTTATGTAACTATTACGAAGTAACCTAACGCAAAATAAATCAAATTGAACTAGTGGAATAGAAAAAGTGATATAATTCTGACTGAATATTAGTTAAAATAAGGTTGGGCGAAATGACCAACACGGTTGGGCAAAATGACCATGCTGGTTGGGCGAAATGACCATGCTGGTTGGGCGAAATGACTATGATGGTTGGGCGAAATGACCAGGCTGGTTGTGCAAAATGAGCAGGCTGGTTGGGCGAAATGACCATGTTGGTTGGGCGAAATGACTATGATGGTTGGGCGAAATGACCAGGCTGGTTGGGCGAAATGACCAGGCTGGTTGGGCGAAATGATATATATATATATATATATATATATAACATATATATATATATATATATATATATATATCTCGAACTCAATTTCTATAGTAATGAGTAATTACAGATAGTGTACACTTTGAACGTTCGTGTATAAAAATAAGTTAATCCTCGATATACAATATCAATGCTTACTATACCGTTCACAGATAACTCGTATTCAAATGATAGAAGCTGGTTGTTTACTCATATTCAATGTAACGCCATATGTATAGGCTATATCTTTATTGTATGTCGGCTTATCAGCTGTTATCACAGATCTTCAAATAACTCCAGATCGAAGTTCTGCTCTGTGTTTACGTACCTAACTATCTTAAGAGATGGCATCAGTCTGTCTGCAGACAACGGGTTAAATTCCAACCAGCCACTCTCCCAAACTTGAGTTTAACTTAAGAATATGTCCCATACATGACAGTATTATCAGGGACACAGATGCAGGGTGGGTGCATTTTTTTTTTTGGGGGGGGGGGAGGAAATCCCAAACTCCCCGACTGATTTTGGTATAGGGGAACGAAACTTTTATTGTAGGGCTGTATGCTGATAAGAGAAATAGTTTGAGGGTGGGGATGGGTGGGTTGTAGTTGTGTGCACGTTGAATTCGGCTCGTGCGCCGGGGGCGAATTTTTTTTTTCCCAAACAGGTTCTCAATTACGGAGTTTTCAGCCAATCAGATTGCTCGTGACGTCAGCATCAAACGCTTGGTAGTTCGAAAACATACACTGAGTTACACACTGACACTTAATAAAGTCTTGTTACGCGATTTCCTACAAACGCCCTAATATTTACTTTTAATGCTTGGATAACACGTTGACCTCACTTATGATACATACGCTACATTCTATCGGTTTCGTGTTTACGTTATCCACGATTCGGGAGCCGTTCTATTGAAATCGGAATTCGTTTCGTGGAATGGGTAGGCCTACACCAAAATCAACTTCACGACGCGAGTTCAGCCTTGAATGAATATACGCAAAACAGTTTAGTGTATTCAAGGCTTCATAATTGACGCACCCCGTAATTGACGCACCTTCAATTATTACTAGCAACGATACAGCAGGCCACCTAAACTTTTTGCAGTCAAGCAGAATTACATATTTCATGAGTTTGAATCCATTTCAGCTATTTGATGAACAAATTGTGGAAATTTTAAGCTTTTAACACCCTTCCCCCCAGTTTTGTACGTTTTTTGGGCATTTGGAAATCTTGCACCCTAAAAATAACCAACAAATTCTCAATATCATGGACAACACTACTCTCTGGAACCTGATCTGTCTAAGCTTAGAGGCTCAAAGTATAGCAAACAGCATCTAAAGTCAATGGATGAATACTAAAGCCTTCACTACAGTTAGCTTATCGACGAATGTGTCACTTAAGGGGTAAAAAAGAACTTGACACGGCAGATATTTTGTGGTCAAGTTCTGCTCAATTGTACGTTGCATATGCACAGAACAATAAATATTTTGAGATCATTACATTTCTGAGGAACCATTCATATGAAAAACACATAGTTGAGTGATTTTGAGTTTTCCTTGATAGAAAACGTTGATCAATACCTTAAGTGCGTCAATTATGAGCCCACCATGCTACGGTATGATGTATTTCCGTCACTGCACTGTGTACACAGTTATAATATACATAGGCCTATATCGCATGTGTGATGTACCCTGTACGAAACTTTCACTGTGCGATGTTATCGATAAATGCCTTCACAGAAATCTTCGATCAAAGTAGATCATACAATACTAGTGTGCTCATTATGTCTAAACCAATTCCAAACACATCTACATATATTTACGAAAAGCTGCGGGTAATTTTGAACGGGTATATCTTCGTTGCAACGAATGGATGCAGACATTTTGATAACCTCGAAGTGAAGGTTTTATTGTTATGACGTAACTTTTCCGACCAATCATGAGCGACTATTTATACACAATTGAGAACCTGTTTGGGAAAAAAAAATCGCGCGCCGGGGGTCTAAAAAAATAAATGTTTAGACGTCCAACCGTGCATTATGAGGTATGTTTATATACACTTGTTGTCTATAATTAAGTCTAAAACGTTTGCAAGTTGTGGTTGTAAATGCTAAATCCCCCTACAGAACGTCTTCCCCGGACTGACGTGCCTTCCTGCGCGTCTCCGAGTGTTACTTTAACTGTTTTAAGATCATGTGTAGTATCCCTTTCGAGGGGAATGGTGATTCACACCTGACGAAGATCACACAGTCGCAGTCTCGATGCAAGGGGACTGGGGTTGAGAGCGGATCAGTCGTTCGGTTTTGGGGTTTGCGTGCCCAGGTTCTTTCCAGGCTGGCTTTTCTTTAAAAGTACCTTAACTCTTTTATAGGTCTCTGAAGGTATCGAGACTTGTTTGTAGGCATATCCATAATACTCATAAAAACTCCTTACATGTACCTATAGTCACTACGCGCACTCGGTTTACCATGCGCAAACTCATATCTTGTATTTGCAGCTTTCGTTTTATATTCAGTGTTACTTTAGGTACAAAATTAAATGCTATCAACTCTAGATCGTCAAAATCACTGTTGTTTTGTTTCGATATGCACCACATTCTATTCTTGGAGTAATATCGGTAACACTTGTAACATCTTAGGCTCATCGATGAAAGTGGCTGGACTTATTATTCTATATAGGACTCAGGTCATTTGCATTGCGAAACTCAATCGCGACAAAAGACTTGCTTATCCTCAATTATAGCAATCCATAGGTGGTCTGTTATCTAAGGAATGATGAAAGAACACGTTTCTTTTGAGTGATTACAATTAATAGAACAATGGATAAATGTTAAAGTTCCAAATAAATTAAAATTAAATTTGTCAATGTCTTGTTTTCGTATAAGAGTTTATAGCTAAACTAATATAGGCTTGTCCTTAGACCATTGCCTGTAAGATGTGTTGATTGTCATCGCAGTAAGGTCGTACTTTATGTAATGCATTGCTTGTACGTGATATTCATAACAGATTAGACTAATAAAAAGGGTTGCTTTCAGAATGTAACGTTCGAGGACGCACTAAGAAAATAAGAAATCAAATAAATGTAATTAAATTTAATTATTAAACCTAAACTAAATACATTTAAATTCTGACACTTGATTGATAGTAACAATGAAAAGCTCTCTCAACGTCATCTTCAGATAAACTCTACCATGAAGCCACGGTGCGAGCGCCGAGTAAGGCTCATCTTGGCAAAATCGCTAAGAATCTTGGCCTTGATTTAGATGACGATGAACTTTCGGCCTATCAAAGATCTATAAAAGACGCATGTGATGCAATCAATGAAGTAGAATGTTTACCAGAGCCGCTGCTACCAACAAAGTATCCTAGAGTACCAGGACACCGCCCCACACCAGAAGAAAACCCATTAAACGCATGGTACGTTACAATTCGTAGTCATTTCATCGGTGAATATAAGGAGGGAGAGCTTACAAACTAAGCGGGAGTGTGGGGGGGGGGGGCGGGTGAAAGGAGTATTAGAAAATCTTGTTTTTTCTAAAGGATAAAGGAAGATCTTACAGGCCATCAATTTGGAATAATTCCCTAATACGAAACTTCAGCTAGTTATCCTTACATTCCTGATCCATGGAGCTTTTGCAAGAAACTCGAAATTTTACGCCGAAGCTGTAGCGAGTTCTTGTACTTTTAAAAGAAACCTTTTGCCAACCACCTTTCAAATAAGTCAAAACAATAATACCCATGTGACACGTACTGATATTGTAGTTATATAACTTTCTCTGGCAAGGTGCTATCCCTCCGTCAGCCCCCCCCCCACCCCCATGCTGGCTTATTCTTTTGGGAAGGTAAGAATTGAAGTATTAGGGCCTATATTAGATTTAGGTGCTTCGTCACTTTTTTAGAAATCTGCTTCAGAATTATTGATTCTCATACCTACTGCTACGTTTTGGCATAGCTATTGACATCCTCAATGCATTGTAATCGATTTATTAATTTGTCAGAATCATGATTTCACCGTATGGTATCACGTGATGTTTTCCATTTTTGCACTTTTTTTTTGTTACATTTTATAACGTGACGGTTTCGGCGTTGCTTACACAGAATAGGAAATATAACACAAACTCTGTCTATATTGACTATATAAGAAGATAATAACTAAATGAAATACGTTGTTTGGCATTGTGTCAGGTACTGGAAGACCAATATCACTGGCGCTGAAAGCGGTAAGCTTTTAGGTAAGACGGTTGCTGTAAAGGACAATATTGCCGTAGCAGGTGTTCCAATGATGGTAGGCTGCTCTGCGTTAGAGGGCTACGTTCCAGAATTCGATGCTACCGTGGTGACAATGCTTCTTGATCAAGGTAGGCAATAAACTGAAAGCAATAGTGTTTTACATCTAAAGTTTTATGCAATGGGGTAGTGACATGTTTAATGCATATACTCAAATGTTAAAACATTAGGCTTTACTGTTATGCAACTTATATAACCTCCTTTCTTAAAGTCTTCATTAAAATTCTATGAGTTGCTTTTAATAATGAAGGTTTAAACTATACTGCGCGCATAGGTCAACAATGTTCAGTGATCCACTTTCGATTTAATATCGAGGGTGTCGTGGTGTAGAGAGCTTTCGAGAAGTAAATAACTGTTGCCTAATCTTACATTTTGTTCCTTTAGTCTGTCTTAAGAGCAGCATATATAGGTATGGTACCAGCAGGGAGTTGTTATTACTGCTCGGAATGGCATCTAGTACACTACACTTAGCCTACGATATCCTTACAGAATGTCACCCTTCCCTTTTACAGGTGCGCGTGTAACCGGGAAATCCGTGTGTGAAAGCTTGTGTGGTGCAGGAGCCAGCTACACATGTAACAAAGGACCAGTCAAAAACTTCCACAAACCTGACCATAATGCGGGTGGATCCAGCGGCGGAAGTGCAACACTGGTACGTCAAATACCATGATATCGGTATGAATGGTCAAATACCATTATATCGGTATGAATGGTCAAATACCATTATATCGGTATGAATGGTCAAATACCATTATATCGGTATGAATGGTCAAGTAACAGTGGCATTGGTATGTCAAATACCATTATATCGGTATGAATGGTCAAATACCATTATATCGGTATGAATGGTCAAATACCATTATATCGGTATGAATGGTCATCTAAAGTAACATCGGTTTCTAAAGCTATATATATATATATATATATATATATATATATATATATATATATATATATATATATGACGTTCGTATTTAGTATAATAACAAATTAAAGTAAGACTGAGTTATGTGTACGAAGATCCATACACGTGCATGCACGCGTGTGCATGCGTGTGTGTGTATTTAATACAATACAAAAGTGCAACATTTGGTACGCTGCCATGGAAATTTGTTAAGCTCAATCTGAAGGGAAAAGTTGAAATTTACAGCAGTTAACAGCGATGAGTTTGGCTTTATATGTATATATATATATATATATATATATATATATATATATATATATATATATATATATATATATATATATATATATATTCATTTTCAATTAATAACTGAATCCGTCAATGTGTTTATCCATATTTCGATATTTCCGATATTAAGAATTCCCCAAAGCACATGTCAGTGCCCATACCAAAGAATCAGTCTGGAATCTATTATTATTTCCTCTAGCCATACATTGCAATGCTGTGCATGCTCTTGATTTTTTCTGTATTGGTATATTTATTATCACAAGTCTTACAGTATATATGAGGTAAACGCACAGATTACCTTAATCTGGAGAGTTGAGGATTAGACGTAGACTAACGCTGCACTACACTGCAGTACACTACTTATACGCTACACTATCGAAGTAATTTTGGGACACGTTTATATCGCATTTTGACATGTTTAACTTTTTTTTCGATATTTGTGAAACGAAAAGCGTTTAAGTTAGCTTATCTGTTCACAACCTTTGATGTTCGTAATTCTGCTGTGTGGTCTTCTGTACGTCAACATCAGAATAGGACACGCTCATATGTAAATTGTCATAATTGTATGAATGAACATACAATCACATTATGAAGCATATGTCGATACTGCCAGGTAACACTAAGCATCTCATTCCTACTGAAAGATATAGTACATTATACATCAGCACGCTATGTTCCGATACTTACCATTACAGAATACTACCCGCATGTATATATATGATATGTATAGCACGTGATTAATAATAAATGGGAATCTTCCTCACAGACGATAGTTACTTTATAGAATGAAAATCTATCGTTGTAAACATAGACACAAAGTAAATTAAACTTTCTCTCATGGAATTTCTATGCAGGCTCTGTTCGCTTCTCACATTAAATTGCATGTACAAAAGTAAGTTGGCCTGACGTTTCGATCCTAACAGGATCTGCTTCAGAGGCTAATTGACAAGTGACAGTAACAGAAGGGACAAAAACACGCACATAATAGCCTACAGACAGGTTAATGAGCACGGTGAACACAATGAGATAAGTAGACAATGGATGGAGAGAAGAAAGCAACAGGGGAAGAGGAGAGGTAGGAAATAAAAAGTAGAGGAACAAAGAGAGGATTAAAGGAACATTAAATTGCATCATAGCATTTTTTGTAATGAACTCACTCAGAGTGCCATTATTCTACTTTCCGTGCAAATGACAATTTTATATTATAATCTGCAAATTAAATATCAACCGAGACAATTTCGTTACCTAAATCCTCTAAATAAACAAATGAGTAAATCCTATAGTTGTCCCAGTGTTGAACTGGATCATTCATACTTAACTCCATGATCCAATCACAACGTGATCATATGGACCACGTGTTCCGGTGTGCATAACAATAACACATCTCCCCATGCATGCAGAGTAATTCATCCTCGGCGTTATTCTGAACTCTCTATGCGACGGGGAAATAATACAAATAAAAATCCCTCAACTAAACGAAGTAACTTGGCACTGCCTGATTTATTTGTGTTCATACTTCCATTTATTCCAGTATAAAGTCACAGATTCATCAACAGTTTTAGAACTGCCAAAATGTCGATTAAGCACAATGCATTATCAGAATTAAGGGCCCACACTATCTTTGCAAGTCCCTCGTGACTGAGAAGAAAAGGATCCTAGAAAGAGGAACATATTTTCTAAGCATATTGTTGGAATTTGAATTCAATTCGTAGGTATCGTTTTCGTAACGCAAGTTAAGTTGAAGCAAGCACTTGTGATGTCATACTCATAGATGAACAATGACAAATTTGTGTTATGTTTTAGTTACAATATACATCTTTCTTAGGGGTATTGAGAATGCAATTCTATAAAAGCAAAGATTGAAACTTATCCAATCCAAGGTTAAAACAATAAAATGAAAATATATATATATAATAATAATAATTAAAAAGAAACACAAAACATTTTGCTTTTAGTTTGCCGATATCACATCACATCTGTCTTTTCAATCTATAGTATAGTTTTAAATGATATTTTAGAATCCAAGTTTTCTATATATCGCTGAAATACTGCTTTTCGCAGGTCGCCTCTGGTGAAGTAGACCTTGCTCTAGGAAGTGACCAAGGGGGCTCTGTACGAATTCCATCATGCTGGTGTGGAGTTGTCGGATTGAAACCAACATTTGGATTGGTCCCTTATACAGGTGCAATGGCCTTTGAACCCTCCGTTGATCACTTAGGACCAATTGCAAGAAGCGTGTACGATTGTGCACTATTTCTAGAGGTAAGAGCTTGTCAAAAATGCAAAAAAAAAGAGGCTAGTTTGTCGATCTTTTATGTTAGTTATCAAAGAGAACAAGCGATGGCAGGTAATTGACTTGGTGTCTGGTTTACTAATTATCCTCCGTAGTAGATTCGCCTTTTGAAAAAAAAACTATTTCATCATAGAATCCTTTCTCTTTTGAGGGCTCCTCTGGAAAGCAGTGCTTCTGCACAGAGCAGGACTACCCTCATTAAAGATGACAATAACAAAAATATAATAATAATAATAATCATAATAATAATCTGCCGCTTTCTGGAATTTATCGAATGAAACTGGGGCGCGATCGCTGTTTAGGCGCAACCTAGGTTATATCTTACTGGTTGCTAACAACAACACATATCACTTATGTGTCGGTGGTATATTATATGTTGGGGCGCGCGCAGACCTGACGCGAGAGGTTGCGGAGAGGTATAAAGCCCCATTGCCCGGTGTCAATGGGGCAGCCTCTATACCGGCGTGATCTGTTTTGTTTACAAATCCCTGAATTGAATCAAAGTAACATGATTGCGTGAATGCGTAGTGCACACAAGCACGTTAGAGCGCAGGCGCGCTGGATGATTGACTTAAAGTTCTACTTGACATGTGCAGTTTCGCAGTTATGTGTTAGAAAACATAGAATAAGGTGCCTCTAACAGGATGGTTTTTTGTTAGGAATTCCGATAAGTATTTCAGACGATCACAATACTTACAAACGAACTTATGGTGATCGATGTCGACAGTACTGAAACCTATAGCAACAGCTTGTCAAGTAGCTTGTAACTAGAAAGGACCGATATACGACATCATCGCGATTGGAGAACCCCAGTGGATATATAGGATATACTCTTAGCAGGGATCCACATGTCATGTCTTTCTAAGTTAATTTGCTGATCTGAGCCAGGGATGTGTTAGTGAGGTATTCTGCGTGGAGAAAAAAACAAAACAAAACTTCTCAGTGAGGCCAGTGGATAGATTGATTTATGCATATTCAAGGTCTAATTAATGTAAATTATTTCTACAGGTACTTGCTGGTTATGATAATGGCTTGGATCCACGTCAGAGGTCAGATATGAAAGTACCTCAATACACAACAGAGGTAAGGAGTCTCATTCTAGATCAAGGGTCAGATATGAAAGTACCTAAATACACAACAGAGGTAAGGAGTCTCATTTTAGATCAGAGGTCAGATATGAAAGTACCTAAATACACAACAGAGGTAAGGAGTCTCATTCTAGATCAGAGGTCAGATATGAAAGTACCACAATACACATCAGAGATTAGGAGTCTCATTCTAGATCAAGGGTCAGATATGAAAGTACCTCAATACACAACAGAGGTAAGGAGTCTCATTTTAGATCAGAGGTCAGATATGAAAGTACCTAAATACACAACAGAGGTAAGGAGTCTCATTCTAGATCAGAGGTCAGATATGAAAGTACCACAATACACATCAGAGATTAGGAGTCTCAATATTATCAGAGGTCAGATATGAAAGTACCTCAATACACAACAGAGGTAAGGAGTCACAATATAGATCTGAGGTCAGATATGTAAGTACCTCAATACACATCAGAGGTAAGGAGTCTCAATATTATCAGAGGTCAGATATGAAAGTACCTCAATACACAACAGAGGTAAGGAGTCACAATATAGATCTGAGGTCATATATGTAAGTACCTCAATACACATCAGAGGTAAGGAGTCTCAACCTACATCAGAGGTCAGATATGAAAGTACCTCAATACACATCAAAGGTAGATGCCTCATTCTCCGAAGCCAGTCGTGACCGAAGAGAAATAACCGCATGATGTTATATTGAAATAACTGAGTGTAAAGAGAGAGAAAAGTTCCTCTTTCTATGAATTAATAAAGTGTCCCTTTCTAATAGGTAGGCACCATTTACAATTTTCTACGTGGTAAAGTGTGTTTTTGGTCCCACTGTTTTATCATTATTTACTGCGTGCCACTCCTTTGAATGAAACTCTGAGCATTATATTACTTGCAAATTGTATTCAAATGGCAGCTCCCATGTATCACAAGTCAATAGGGGAAAACCCAGATCATCAGGTATAGAGGAAGCACAAATGCGCCATGTATTGTAATCCCCAATGCGCAATCGGTGTAGGCTACCGCTGTTAAAAGCCTACTCAATGCGATTCCTTTTCCGGTATGGGATACCTAACTTTTAGAAAATATATTAGCACTCATTGGTGTCTAATGTATGTTTATAATCCTGCATACACAGAGCCCCTGAATAATACTAGAGAGCTACTATTGGACCTCTCTGATCACGTGTGAGTTGAAATTTACCGTTGTTATGTCATCACTATAGCAAACGGAAGGGCTAAGCTGTTGATCGAATGCATTTGAATTATCATTATAGAGAAAAACACTATAGTACATGGTATACTACTGAACTGGCCGATCCAGTTTTTAAGTGGTCGCTTGCTTGTACCATGGATTTGCAAAAGCATAGACTTCCCGAAAATATTATTGACATTTCTCTCAGTCGCGGAGCTAGTGGTATTGGACAGGAGGGGGGAGAACGGTCTGTATTTAGAGGCGCTTACGACACTATCTAAGCGGAGCGCCACCACAGGATGGCGCGGAGCGTACAGAAATTTTTTGGAGTAAAGATACTCCCTAGATCGCCGGAAATGACCCTTTCGTGGGCTTGCTAATGTCATCGCCAAATTACAGCAACAAAATGTGACAAATGTCAATAGCTAGATGAGAGCGCAATCAAAAAGTCAATAACGGCGAATAAGTAAAAAGTGGTAAAAAGCTGAAAAGGGCGCCAGCAGTCCATTTGAGTCCGTCAGCAGGGAGGGGCATCCGCCCCCTGACTGTACGGACACTCCGCCACTGATTTCTTTTCCATGACTTGATGTGATAAGCGTTTTGGACAGATACTACTGCGTAATCCATGAAATCTTCAAAAATTTATACCACAGTAGGCCTCTCCTTGGGTTTACTTCTCGAATTATTGCAATGCGTAACACTGAATTGAATATGTCTTCGTATAGGAAAGTACACCGTGTAATGGAGAGAAGTCAGCCGAATATGCCAAAATTCTTAACGGTTTAATTGCTACCCAATGTTCCCTTTGGAACTTTAAGGGTAGGATCGGTAACTTCAACTCACATGTAAATGGAATATCTCGTTGAAAATTGAAAGTTGTAGCAGCAAGATACATACTATAATTCGATATTTCACATACATATCATGGGAAATGCAATATTCCAAATTTTAATATTTTCTAAATCTCGATAGCCACATACTAATTCTTAACCACAAGAATGCGCAATGTTGACAGCATACATTTTCTGTCAATGTCAAGCAAGACTGATCCTTCTAATATAAGTAAATTTTCGCATGAATTAATATAGTAATGACATTCTTGTGTATTGTATTTTTGCAGATGATCGTGGAATCCCTGGAGGGTTTCAAAATAGGTGTCATTAATGAGGGCTTCGAGTGGAAGACCACTGATGATGAAGTAGAAAGAACAGTGCGTGGATCTGTTTCTAAATTACAAGATGCTGGAGCCAAGGTAGAACAAGTGTCCATACCGCTGCACGCGAAGGGTATAAAACTAACATAAAGCAAAGCTATGATTATATACATATATATATGTATATATATATATATATATATATATATATATATATATATATATATATATATATATATATATGTATATATATATATATATATTTGTAAGCTGATAGAAGAAATAATTAGCTGGTCAGTTATTTGCCACTATTTATTATCTAATTTAGTCACTTTTTATTTTTATTCTAACAGGCCATATCTTATGGCGAATGGTTTTCTGTGAAGGTTTTGCTGATACAACGTTTCATTCTGGAGGTAAGTAAGAAAAAATGCGAATAAGTTTACTGTGTGATGTAATAATATGTAGGCTACAAAGAGAAGCCGCAACAATCACAAACCTGAAGGATTTGCTAGTACTATTCTCAAAAGCAATTCACAGAATTTCAACCTTTTCGACTTTCTGGTATAACCATTACCAAGTATATGCTCTGAGAACTCATTATATAATTTAATAAATGTAAGCCTCTGGTACCTTCTCTCCTCAGTAAAAGGAATACAGGTTGATTTAAAATATATTTGAAAGAAATTACCTTTGGCGAGTTCATATATAAATACTCAGCGGTGATTGTTACGTCAACTTGTGGTGGTATTATCTGTTGTACTGGAGAATTATGTTAAGATGTCATAAACTCCCAATAAGAATGTTATTTCTCCCGTCTTGATCAGGTGTGGGAAGAGGGTCTTGCGGATTTCACGCGACGAGTATGTCAAGCTTCGTTAGCAAATCTTTCAAAACTCGTATTAACGACGTTGGTCCTTCTCCAAAGGTAAGCCATTTTGTTGGATGACTGAGAAACACAGTATCGCTGCATGGATATGGAAGACAAGAATATTAGACAATGACGTTTTATCTATAGGTATAGGACTGGTATAGAATTACTGGCAAAACGGAACACATTGAACTGGGCCACTGGCAACATGATATATCTTGCATGATATATGCCTAAAAGCAGTGGCGTAGGAAGGTACTTTTGGGTGGGGGGGGGGGGGATGAAGACTGATGTCCGGCCTGGATGAGGGGTCTAAGGGGAGGGGGCATCCCCTTCCCTTTGGAAATTTGTTGCATTTCCAGGTGGCCTCAGATGCAATTTGGTGCAATATAGCACACTTCACATATTATCATTTATTTAGAAATGAAAAAGGGGTTTCTGACTTGTGAAGCGGGGTAGGGGCTGAATTCATTCCGCCCCCTATATTTTTCACTGGGGGCTGGCCCCCCAAACTCCCTGGTTCCTACGCCCTTGCCTAAAAGAATTATTGAAGAACATGTTCGAAACAAGCCTTTATCATGGTCCATTTGCTACATGCGTTCGACGAAAGGCATGACTGCTGCAAGGCTGAGAATGAGATCGGTCTCACTGTGAAATAATCTTTGCATTAATTTCACGCTTCCTTGCGACTTTTAAGCTGTACGGTGATTTTACTTGATTTTTTGGTCTTAATTTTGATGTAGCTTCTGTATCTCCTCGGGCAATATTTTGCGGAATCGTATCCAGGAGTCATATACAACAAAGGACAGAACCTGAGGCGGTTGTTGGCTAAGCAGTATGATGATGCTTTAAACAAATTTGATGTTCTTGCCCTACCGACGATTCCGTTTACAGCCCCTAGACTACCGGATAAAAATATCAGCACAGCAGGTATATTTCACTCCATTTTCACGTTGTATCTTTCCTTTATTGAGAAAGAAATTTGCAGGGCTGCAGTATATTGTGAGCCTATATTTACACAAATCCCACACCACTTTATTCATAACCGACAACAATTTTTACGTGAAAGAATACTGCTTTGTCAGTAAACCAATGCGCATCGTAAGAGTTTCTGTAAACATGTATAACCAGCAGTGACAATGTAGAAAGCATTTATATTAATTTAATCTTTCTTATTATATACTAATTTATAAAACTTGCTAGCATCATAAAGACAGTTATCAACTACCGTAAGTGATTTATACAGAGACGTCGGATCCGTTGCAAGCATATTTCTACGTCACGGTTTGAAAATCTTTTAGAGCTTCGGGTGATCTCCTCGATTACCTTTTCGAGTTCACTCCCATAAACAGCTGTATATTTTCTCACACACGAAGACACATCCGGTCAATTGTTCAGCATTTTGATAATTTTACAAACAGCATGTCAATCAATGTTAAGCGAAATATTACACACAAAACAATGCCTATAAAAAACTGTAACATCACATGAGTATTGTGCCCCTCCTCAAATCATTGATGTCCCTTCATTAATTGCCGGTGCACCCCTCCAACCCGGACTACCTGCTCAACAGAAGCCCACACATTTCTGTAAAGCCTTTCCCCTACATTTACTATTTAGGTTTTATAGAAAAGAGCAAGTCGAACAATATAGATGGCTGATCTTTGTGCCCTTATGGCAAGCCGTTTTAACATTTACCTCTCTATTCTACTTAAGTAGAATTAATTCCACTTAAGTAGAATACAATTAAGCTTAAGTGAAATGAATTGCACTTAAGTAGAATTGCATTTTACTTAAGCTTAATTGTATTCCACTTAAGTGGAATTCATATTAGCTTAAGTTCAAACGGTTTTTGTCTACATCGTATTTTACTTAAGTAAAATACAATTCTACTTAAGTAAAATACAATTCTGCTTAAGTAAAATTCAATTCTACTTAAGTAAAATGCAATTCTGCTTAAGTAAAATTCAATTCTACTTAAGTAAAATGCTATACTACTTAAGCAAAATGGCTTTTCAATTTCACTTAAGCTAAATTGCATTTTACTTAAGTGAAATAGAATTACGCTTAAGTGAAATGTGATTGGTCAATCTATTTCACTTAAGTAAAATGCAATTTAGCTTAAGTAAAATGTGATTGGTCAATCAGTATATGCTACTCATTGCGTCACTACTTGCCGCGAAGTCCGACTCTGTATACTATTTTAGGTACCTCACCACGTGTTCATCCGCTCAATAGGTTTACCATTGTCAGAAAAGAGGTAAAAGTACCCAACGTAAAGCTTCCTTGGGCATGTTATCATTTACTGTCATCGTTTTTTCTGCCTTTATATGAAAGAGCATAACTTTAAGTACAGATGGTGTCAAAATAGGGAGGATCGAAGGTGATATAAACCATTTTAAAAATCTTTGGTTAAATGTTGATATTACTCCGAACGAGCATATGGAAGGGTTCAGTGTGATAAACTTGCTCCTCTTCTAGCTCATAATCTAAACGGTCATGATATGGAAGTTTGCAAGTGCATTGATAGGCCACTAGAACACAGCTATTATGTGGTGGGTATGATATACCAGATGAAAACTTCTATCTATGCTTTGGCAGGTCTTGAAAGTGATGAGTTTAGTGTGTAAGTCAATGGAACAATTAATTGTGATGCGAGACCTATAGAGTTACGTTCAAGACGTACTAGTTACGTAACCATTTGCGGCCATCCCCCCATTCTGCGATACTTTTCCAGCTTTCGTTGTGTATATACGAACATAACACCATACTTAGCAAATGAAGCAAAGCTTTGTTTATCACTGAGTCTAAACGTTAGACATTTGGTAAATGCAGCCAGCCAATAAATCGTTGCAAACTGTTGCTGATGCAGTTGGAAAAGCACTTTGAGGGCAAGGGAAGGACTACAACACGACATACCACCAATCAGTGGTACTAGTAGTAGAAGTATCACAAGGCATGGTACCATGCATGTAAACATTGCCCCAAGACCAACCACTTCTCCGCACGAGGTAAATGTTATAACAGCTTGCCATATCCTTCAATTCCACTTAAGCTAAATTGTATTTTACTTAAGTAGAATTGAATTTTACTTAAGTAAAATGCAATTGTATTCCACTTAAGTAAAATACAATTCTACTTAAGTAGAATACAATTTAGCTTAAGTTAAATTCAATTTCACTTAAGCTTAATTGTATCTACTTAAGTAAAATACAATTTTACTTAAGTAAAATGCATTTAGCTTAAGTGAAAAAGAATGACACTTTTACTTAAGCTAAATTCAATTTTACTTAAGTAGAATTGTATTTTACTTAAGTAGAATACAATTAAGCTTAAGTGAAATTGAATTTAACTTAAGCTTAAAAGAAAGCGGTAATTTTACTTAAGTGGAATACAATTAAACTTAAGTAAAATGCAATTCTACTTAAGTGCAATTCATTTTACTTAAGCTTAATTGTATTCTACTTAAGTGCAATTCATTTCACTTAAGCTTAATTGTATTCTACTTAAGTGGAATTAATTCTACTTAAGTAGAATAGAGAGGTAAATGTTAAAACGGCTTGCCATATGCCCTGGGCCTAACGTAAGATTGTATGACATTTGGGAACATGCTAGGATATTTTGCACAAAGTAAGAACAACTATGTAAACCGCGGTTATATACCGTGAGTTGTAATTCATTTCAAGTAGTACATATTTCCCCCTCAAATTTCGAGCTAATCTGGTGCATCAGATGTTTCTGTATGTAAAAATGAAAGATATATTGACGATAAGAAAAGGATTTCGATGAAACCTCGTTACTATAACGTAGACACCTCTTGCGCGAGTCATTATTTTGGGTGTATTAAGATGGCGTGAGTGACCTTCAAATCGCTGCAAAGCGTGTTAGTGTCAACAGGTTGAGACATGGCTTCTTCGTGTATATTTTCTGTGGTGACATTACATCACAAGGTAAAAATAAAGGCGTATATTAGACGGTTCACGCGTAAAGTTATTTTGAGGGGGCGCTCGTTATAATTTCTTGATGAGTAAATCCGACGAAAGGGCGTAACATTGGCTTTGACAAAAATGTAATATCTTTCACCTGTGTGTATGAGGTGTAATTTCGTTTTGAGCAGGGTTGTAATCCAGTCTAACAGACCCTATACCCCGAGTCCGAGCCCTAGATAAGACATCGTTGTGAAAACAATTAATCTCTAGAAACCATTCATGTGTCCACATGCAATTATCCAGCTTCCATGTGCACATGGATATATTTCGCTATACTTTGCTTGAACGAACCAGTCTGCTGTCATTTATATCTCCTGTGTAACCCGTATACGTTCAGTGTGATAGCAATATAGCCAATATGCAAATTCTCTCGTGTAGTAATTGATTTCTCAGATTAATAACAACAATTTATTTGACCTTACTACTTGCAGATTACCTGGCAAATCTTGGAAACATATCGGTGAACACTCGGCCTACAAACTTGACCGGTCATCCTGCTATATCCCTGAAAGCGGGATTCCATCACGTAAACGGCCTTCCTATTGGAACTATGCTTATTTCGAAACACTTCGATGAAGTCACTCTATTCAAAGTAGCAAGCCATTTTGAACGCTTGAACAGTTCTGCCTGACGTCACAGTAGTTGGTATATAATCTGCTGTCCTCTTTTCCACCACTGTTTTAATAAATATGCAAAATTCGAAGAAGGTGAAATAACACATATATAATAATAAATTTCAAATGCTTGAAGCAGTGTATATCGTTATATAAATATCTTTTTGAACTCCATCAAGAAGACCAGTTATAAATTAATGTATCAATAAAAGAATTTTACTATATTAATGCCTATTCGTTTTCGATATATCTTTGAAGTATCTTTATAAAGCAGAGAAATTATGATAGTTGGGAAAAAAGATGTTTTCGACGGTCTAAATTTATTTCTTTGATGGCATAATACATGAAAAAATAGAGAATGTAAAGGCAGCCAACAGTGATTCCAATGTATTAATTACGATCCATATAGATTCTTAGACATTATACATCCAAAGTAAAATATAGTAAGTCTCAGAGTAAGAAGGAAAGTATAAAAGTCAACTAAAAACTAAAAGATGGAATGAGCACAGGGATATTTGGAAGATTTCGGTTTTATAATTTCTACCTTTATTTCCCAATATGTCATAAAGCAAGCTAATACTATTTAAATATACATCCCAGATGATGTTAGCAAATAGAAATCATTGTAAAAGGCTAAGTAAAATCGTATAAAAAGTAACTTAAAGAGGATTATAAAAAAATGTTAAGGAGGTAACAATCTGCTGAAGATTACAACCTTAAGTAATATCAGGTCACTAGAAAACCTTTTACCTAAAAGGACGATCATGTAAATGACTATAAATGACTATAACCATCTCAACATATATATTGTTTTTTTGCTGAATTTTCTACAACTGTGACGGAACTACCTAAACATGCTTGCTTTTTTAAACAAAATTATCAAGATCTACCTCATTCCTGACGTAATACTGAGAACGAGAACATGATTGGGGGAAACCCGGCCATATGGTGTTCCTAGCTAATGCAATCTTTATATTCTACAAATTAAGCTAATCATCCTTATCTTCCAATGATAATTTGTTAGTTTATGTTTAACATTTGTTACTATTTGTGCTTGTTTTGACATGATTTTTGTGCTATATGATACGTTACATCGAATCAATATCAATGTTTTCCATCAAAATGAAGTCAACAGAGAGTTTTTTTTTATGATAAAAGAGAAGTCTGTTCTCGTCAACCAAATACTCAATAGCGGAAGTAGCAGATTTATATATATGTCCAACCCATTACAAGTCGGTGCACCGTTCGTGCAAATATCAAGCTGGTGGTATTATTGGTATATATTTCTATAGCAGTCCCTTGCTTCTTGCAGTCAGGCAGAATACAATCTAAGGTTGATCAAGTTATTTTGGTATAGCCAGTTTACTCATACATTGGGTTTTTCTAGGCACGTGCTTATAATTTAGGATTACGGACATATAGCCATGCTCTAATATCTTGAAATGGTCAATTATTTCAGGAGTTACTATCAGCAGACTATTATGTATTGGTGCGCTATCTTTTATAGGCACGTATTATTTACTTTCCTTTAAGACGCCAGTCGTTTAATAGGATTTCGAAGAAAATATAATAATATTGGCATATTGCAAGATGAACTCATCCGTGCGAGGAATGGATTCAGACTGCCATCATGAAGTTGTATTTTCTTCTGAACCAATATGTAAGCGGCTGTGATCGAATATGTCTAGTCTATTCAGACCATACTTTCAAATGATGCTACTTCTTACGTGGGTCAACATCGGGTGTCAAGTTTCAGAAATGTTATGATGTAACCGCGGTAAGGATCGGACTCATTCCCATGCACACCTGCATGCTTTCCTTTTGAAACATACTTACACGGTCGCGATTCATATATCACTCTAGACATGTTGAAGTTTTTTTTTTTTTTTTTTTTTTTGCAATACTGAACAAATGGTGTCCAAGCGCGCATATATATTCAAAGCAATCACGCTTATATGTGCAAAGCTGATGCTGGGGTAAGCAATAACGGTCAATGTTTTGTTTTTACGGAATGACAATATCGAGCTGTGGCACGTTAATTATATGTAAATCGTTATAGTTATGATAAACTGTTTCAAATCATGGAAAGAACCAATTCCCAGGCTTGTAAAAGGGGTAGGGGGTGGGGGGATCCGGAAAGGAAATGTACAAGTCGATATCTTTTTTCACTGATATGCCTATGCATATAGTAAGAGGTTCATAACATCGTTCATATTGGGTACATTTTTACTTTTTTCTGCAATCTGGGTATTTCTGATAACATACATGCTTCACCAATAAATACCTATTGCAGCCAGGCTCCTTTTCGCGAGAACAAAAGCTATTTCCGTCACGTTAAATATTTGCAGTTATTATGACGACAAGGACACAGTACCTTAAAAGGTAGCCGTGTGATTGAAGTGTTTGCTTCACAGTTGAACCATCACAATCCATTTATCACCTTATATTACACATTGTCAAGTTGTGTTGCAGTTCAATAGTGTGCAGTTTATGCACTGAGCATGTCAGTCTGTGTTCTGCGTAATTCTGATAATCAGAAATGCCTCACTGGAAAACGTATATTGTAGCCTCAATGTTAACCAGAACATGCAAGTAGGCCTATATGCAGGGTTAAAATAACATTATTTGATATAAGCCTATCCACTTCACTTAGTGTGCCTATATATTAAAGTTAATGAACACAGTGTTAAACCTAAGCTTCAAGCATACGTCGTTGTTCTTCTACTAATACCTTGCAATGCACAAGAACCTGGGTGATATTCTAATATACACTGATATTCACATTTTAAGATGCGAGCCTTTTTCTAAAATATTTCGTTTCTAGACACAACGGTCCCGACAAATGTTGACCTACATATACTCATGTTTCTAGCACAGAATATGTCATGTTGGACATGTGATCTCGTCAGTTCTTTATTGCGCATGACACTATTTACCTTAATTACAATATGAATGACAAACCATAATTCAAATGCTAATATACTGAACAGGTTTGTACCAATCTGTATACATAATAGAACTATCATAAGTCTTAAGAATCTTTCGGCCTTTTACTACCGATCTGTATGAAATAAATCTAATATATTTGAACAGGTTACCGAAATATTTGAAATACTCCATATGAACGAATTTGAGAGTGAACTAACGATGTAAATAGAAGTATGTTTGTAAGTTACCAGTAAACATGTCGTATGAAGTGAACTAAGGTGCAATATATAACTGTAGTGATTAAGCTTAAAGTTTGACCGAATGGTATCCGCTTCACTGACACAATCGTGTTTCAGCTGTTGACAAGTGCTAAATCTATGATGATGTTAGGGGAAGTCCCTTGAATTGACCGTTTAATGCTCATTCTCTGGCAAATCGTAGTAGAAGCACACAGCGTCAGAAAGTAAAGTGGATGGCCTACCCATTTTGCAGTATGTGAAGAAAACCGGTCATTTCAGTCAAAATTATTGGTAAAGTTTCTTTGAACATTCAAAACCGCTTTTGTCAGGTATCGGGTGTCTTGGGATGGTGAAGTGGTGAAGCAAGCAGCGGAGCAGCAATATATCAACGAGCCTCAGAAGTATAGAATTTAAATTATTCGCAGCTCATGCATGGTTTTGGACTATGGTGAGCTATTTTGCATGTTTTGACACCTAGATATCACACTCTGCAGGCTAACTGTTTTGAGGAGAGGATTTATTTTTGTAGGTTTTATTCCCCTAACCCAATCACACTCCCCGGATTGGTTTTTATCGGGACGGCCGTGACCCATGCATGCTTCAGTTGATGGCTGGGATTTTGGTAAACTTGGTATACAGTTGTTGGTTAATAGCTGATACATGTATAAGACTAATTTTATTGAGACGATGTGGGCCCTAACAATTTTGGGCTCATTTTTGGGCTGGGTAGGCCCCAATTTTATTTCCACCTCAGATGCACTTTGGGACACAATTTTTTAGCCCGAATTTCTGGGGCCATTCGTGCCCACATGTTAGGGGTTAAAATTTTTGGTGGCAAATATATTTGTCTGCCACTTTGTTTGGGTCAAATATGTTTGGGACTATTTAGGCCTAAAATTTGATCGGCCCAAGTTTTTAAGGGAGGGGACAACATTTTAAATTGCAATAACTCTCCACAACCTTGAACCAGATTGTATCCAAACTTGAAATACATGTGTTGGTTAATAGCTGGTACATGTGGGCATAAATATATTGATATTGGGTGATGACATACAAGACTTTAATATTCCATGCACTTAAATAAAGAACCATAGCGCCTATTGGGGTACTTGATTTTTGCGGTATTTGTCACCGAGCATCTGTCGTCCGCACCGGTTGAATTTAACATAGTTTCACCTCTGTCTGGGGGTCTTTCCGCAGATTTTAGGTTATTGAAACTAGTGGCGTTAACAGGATTGCATAGGTTGGAGGAGGGGCGGGTGGGTTTCAAAATTTCACTCCATTGATTTAGGTATGAGCCTGAATCTAAATGGGACGCCAGAGGCGAATCAAGGATTTGATAAAAGAGGGGATTCTGTCCAAGGGATGTATGTTGAAGCCGACTACCATGTAAGTGGATTGGGGAGACGGACGTCAATTCGTGCATTCTGAAGCATCTTGAGACTATTAATTAGGTCCAATATAAGTAACTCTAAACGTAGGGTTTTGCTCATAAATAATTCGTGTTCTAAAGGTTGAAGAAAGGTGCAAGGGCGTAGGAAACGGGGGGGGGGGCTGGGGGGCGCCAGAGTTACTTATATTGGACCTAATTAATAGTCTCAAGATGCCCCCAGTGAAAAATATGGGGGGGGGGGCGGAAGTATCATTCCGCCCCCCCCCCCCCGCTTTCGCAAGTCAGAAAACCCCTTTTTCATTTCCAAATCAGAAAAAAATCTCATTTGGAGCACCAAATTGCATCTAAGGCCAGGTGAAAATGCAAAATTATTTACAAAATGGAGTGGGTGTTGAAGTGTGCTATATTGCACCAAATTGCATCTGAGGCAACCTGGAAGTGCAAAAAAAAATCCTCCCCTTAGAATCCCTTCCCCAGGCCGGCCATCCGTCTTCAGCCCCCCCCCCAAATTCCCCGACAGAACCACCCCCCACGACTGACGATGGGAGGTGGTACACTGGGCGAAATGTTCAAATGAACTTCTTTCCTTAGAGAAATGTTGAATGAATGGCATGATTTATCTCAGTCGGTTTTTGTAAACACTATATATATATATATATATATATATATATATATATATATATATATATATATATATATATATATATATATTATTATTTTTATTTATATATATATATATATATATATATATATATATATATATATATATATATATATATATATATTAATTACATGGGTAAGCTTTTCCTCAGATTGACAATTGTAGTTTTGATTGTAGTTTTCTCCCTCCTTCGTCCCCTAGTTGTTTTATTAAATGATAAAGTTAGTAACATCAACGACTTTTTGCTTCTTTTGTGTTCTATAGTTGATGGGCCGAAGCAGTCTCCTATCTGTTTATGATTTCTAATTGGTACTGCAAATGAAGGGTCATAGTCCACATTACGTTGGTTCGATCTTGTGACCAAGGTTTCTGCAGTATTTCCAGTGCATGGCATTATTTACTATTCATGTATATTAAGGTTATTCCTTTCTGTTATTGATTCGCAACCAAACCAAATATATTTATTTACATACAGTAAGCTAAACGTAATTACCGGCCTGTTTCTGCTAAAAGAGGACATAGTTGTCCATCTGGAGTTTGCTGTGCAGGTTTGGAACCCATGCTATGGATAAGGAAGTACTCGAGAAGGTCCACCGGAGGGCTACTAGGATGATTAGTTCCTTAAAGGGTGTTCCTCATTATAGGCAGTTACAGCTGCTGAATCTCAACACTTTGGGGCTTAGGAGGTTACGTGGTGACTTGATTCTCTCCACAAAATATGGCTCTTTTGAGTCAGGGAAAATTGAATTGAAAATTCTCAGATTTCTTTATTATGTTTAATAATTTATCCAATGATGAAAATAAAGTTCTCACAAAAAAATGCATATTGATGATTTCTGAAGGGAGACAATAATGAAAACTTGTTGCAAATCATTGTATCACATTTCAAGGACATATTAACAACAATATCATAGTTGGCCTAAAAAAGTCAACATTTTTAGAGCTTGCCAAGATGACGTCATATCCACCAACTACCGTACAAGTAGTAGACGTTCAAGCAGCCATACCGTTGTTTGGAACAAAATATTTAGATACGGGTTACAACTAACGGCGCAGAATATATCTCATTTCAAATATGGTTAAGATTTGCTCAAGTAAATGCGATTCTCAGTCAAAATAAACGTGCGACAATACAGTCCGAATGCAAAGAAATGTCAGCGTTATTGTTTCAGGATCATCCGCCCGAGACAACCACCGACGAGTAGAGACGCTACACAACGGCCGTACTACCTACCAACTAAACGGCTGCAATGAAACATCTATACGTGTTTGACCTTTGGCCTAGTACACTGCATTTCCCAATAAATAACAATGGCCGACTAGCCATATGCAGCAAGCATGAGTCGTCAGGTGAATTTAAGGTACCTTTCCGACAGCGAAAATAAAGCTCCAGAGATTTTAATGAAGTCTGAAGAAGGCGTCGAATCGTCTGAAGACGCAAGTCTAAATTCTGACTCAAATCCAACTAGCCCAGACCAAAGAAAACGCCGAAGAACGAACCATGATTATCGGCGTCTTTCAAGTTCAGGTTACACGGAAGAAGTCTATGGAGACTACAAGCAGCGCTATTCAAGCGAGTCCTCTGATTTATCCCTATCGCCCGTGAGGCAGAGAAGCAAGAGTTTGAGCAAAAGTGATGAAAGAGATACTTTAATAACTAGTGCAATGAATGGTAAGCCTACAACATTACATATGATGAAGTAACGAAGTATTGTGATATTCAAGTACCATCCGTGTTACCGTTGGTTACAGTGTTAGTGTTAATGTCATTACTACTAGACATGAGGTTGCGTACAGTAGTGTAGCACTAAAGATACATTGTACGCAAGGCTAGGTGAGCATTACTGTGCACTTAGTCACGTAGGCGCCAGTGTAACGTGGGTGTAATTCCATGCGAGTGAAAAGTAGTGTACATACAATGTATTTCAAATATGCTTATCAATTTGGTTATGAAGGACTACCATGCAGTATGAATTTTAAACTTCGCACATGTGATGTTCAAGTTTCTGTTCGTTGGATTAGAGCTCAGTAAGTTAAATAGAAGTTACTGTTGGCTATCTACAGTAGGCTGAAGTATATCCAGTGACAGATGCATGCACAAATATACAGTATATTTCAAATGTTATGTTGAACCTAAAGAAAGTATTAAACACACATGTAGGCTTATGTGTTTACTAAAACCTTGTGTACTGTAAGCCTGGGAAATAAACTGTTCATTAAAACCCATTATGCATGGCAACTCAGCAAGTTATACGAGGCATAGAATTAACTCAGTGTAAAATACCTTGTTTGTGTACCACAAGTTGCAACCCCATTATAGGTTTTTTTTTTTAAATACCTAGTGTTTATTTCTTCCAAATTACAAAAATACAAGGAAAATACATTTCTACTTTGATTTGCTATTTCTTCACCAAACTAATCAGTGACTTTTATATGGGTTATACTTGTAAGCATCTATCAGTTAACAAAGGAAGCTATTTAAGGGGACAGACGCTCAGGTTACCACCAGCCTACCGGGATTAGAAAGTGTTGCTAGTATAAGAGCCATAAATTACTCACCTTGGGAGATAAGTTGTATTGAATGTGGCATTTCATTTGATTTTAACAAAATATGACCTTGACATAAAGGCTGAAATTGTGATTTCTTGATTGGAATGACCGTTCCACCCATGAAGGTTGATTTACAGTAAATGTTAATTACTTGTAGCTATTAAGATCAGCCAAATGGTTGAAACCTTAACAGGAAAGAATTTAGTGTTCAAATTATGTGTCTACAGCTATTTGAAAGCTCCAAAGTTTGTCTCTTATACAGTGTACAGTTCCTGTGCACCAAAAAAGTGGTACAGTATTTCATATGTTTTTTGCACAAGTTTGTATAGCAATAGTTTGTTAATTTCCATCCATGCAGGGGTAGCTCTAAGTTTGCTTTGCGACACCGTATTAATTCCCGTCTTGAGTATACTGTAGTAGTTAGAGCCTGTGATATTTCATTACATGTGAATATAACATGGCTTGATGCAACAGAAATAAAGAGCTCTTTGATAAGTTCACTATGTTACAGTAATCTCATAGACATGTAGTGTTGTTAGTCTTCATCTTGTGTGAAGTTTACAACACCCACTGCCATTCTTCTTATTCCATTTGCTTCCTTGTTTGTTTGGTCCAGAGGAAAAGAAGAACCCAGGGACTATTCTTCCTACGTCACCCACAATTCTTCAGCCAAGAATTATCAAGAAAGATGGCTCACCTCTGAAGATTCACATAAAGAAATCTGATATCATACCAAAGCCAAAGAAAAGGAAGCACCATCGACATCACCATCATCACCGAAGCAGTAGTGATCACCATCCATGGGTGGTAACTACCAACATTCCAATGCAGCATGAACACACACATAGAGATGTGCAAACAGACATCAAGGGCATACAAACTGACTTGTCAGGAGTAGGATTGCCTTCAGCTGTTCCTAGGGTACCTCAAGTCAACCATCAGCTCACACAAACGGACGTTGAAATGACTCAGACTCAACCATCTGAGTCCCCTATCTCATCAGGTTTGCCAGAGGCAATAGATACTAAAGTTCCACCTGCTTTCCAAAGACTGGTTGGTGACCTCAGTCAAACTTTCTCAGGATGTCATTCCCATCCAGAGTTTGGGAAGTACCTGCATATTGATCGTCAGCTTAATGGTGGCGCAGCTGTACTTCATGTTTATTCTAATGAAATAGCAGCTCTCGATAAGGAGGCCTTGGATAGGTTTGTGAGTGTCTTTTTTGATTTGGCCTTCCATGAAAGTACGGAGGGCGTCGCAGACTTTGTTATGTCCATAGTGCATGGCTGTGTGAGATCTTTGCAAGAACCCTTGAGTTACTTCAGTAAGAACCATTCTTCTACAAGCATTAAGTCAGAAGTTCTTGGAAAGTCGGACATTTTGACCAAAACGATCACTCAGTATCGAGATGAAGCTTGTAGATCTTACAAACATGGAACACTTAGGAGTGGCCCTATGCTTCAGATGAGTCTTGTTGGGACAGTGAATGAAGAGGTGGGCGGATACTTTCCAGATTATCTCAGTTTGCTTGAAGCCAACCCGTTCTTGAAGTATGCCATGCCCTGGGGTGCCCTGTCTCATGTTGAGATGGATAGCCCAAGTGAGAGTAATGATGGTCCAATTCTTTGGGTCCGACCAGGAGAGCAGATGGTGCCTACAGCAGATATGCCGAAATCACCAAGAAAGAAGAAAAGGTTTGTCGTCATAGATACAATTCTACAGTACGTGTTGTTACTGTTATCTCAACATTTCACTGTGTTACTGTACACACAGTTTCAAGTGTTTGAGTACCATAATCCATTAATAATACATAACATAAGACATTTGACTCTGCTACTGTACACAAAGGTTCAAATTGTTTGAGTACCATAATCCATTAATAATGCATAATATAAGACATTCCACTGTGCAAAGTGTTTGAGTACCGTGATCCATCAATCATGAATAACATACTGTAAGACATTTCACTGTGCAACTGTGCACAAAGGTTCAGTGTTTGAGTACAGTACCATGATCCATCAAGCATAAATAACATAAGATATTTCACTGTGCTAGCCTACTGTACACAAAGGTTCAAAGTGTTTGAGTACCGTGATCCATCAATAATACATAACATATACAGTAAGACATTCCTCTGCAGAATACACATAAAGTAAACTACCTGTACTTTTATCTTGTGACTAAGAGTTATTTAGTAAGGCTACATGCAGAGTAGAAATTAACCACTAACTGCATGAACATGTTATAGTAATTGTCCCTTAATCACAGTGACAGCACTTGTGATGATTCAAGTGCTAGGTACCTAAAATGTATCAAAGAGAACAGATTGTTAGTCTACTAGCTTCTTGCTTTTTTTGAGGGACAGTACTGATATACTGTACATGTCATTGTGTACAGTAGAGAACATCAAATGTAATATATTTAGAAGATGATAAAATTGTCCCCATGATCTATTAAATCTCTATACTGTATATATATGATATTGTCACATAATTTGTAAAACGTGTGGACTGTTAGCCTTGACTCTTTGTGCAGCCTGGTACATGGTTACAATCTGCCTCAGAGGTGATGTACAATAAGCTACAGTACTTTATTACTACTGCATGTATTATCACACAGTTAGTATCACACATACAGTACTGTTTATGGAAGTTGTACATTTACCGTATAGAGAGCACAAAGTCAATTTTTCTGGCTTTTCTCGGTTGGAATAGATAAGTCTGTAACATAAGTCATGTATCTGATAAAACCCTAATTATGTACTGTAGCTAAAATCATTATACGGGTCATAACTACCAAACTTTAAGTTCCTGTTTTCTTCCAGTAGTTCTGCCAGGGCTTTGTTGTTTTCTGAATTGTGCATATTAGCCACATTACCACTGTAAAGTTAGTTAACAGTTTTGCATGAAAGAGAACAGTTTTAATGTCGTCTCTGACAAAATCATCACTTGACATTTGCTTTCAAACAGAGCCGGTGTCAACGAGCTTCGAAACCTGCAGTATCTGCCAAGAGTTTCTGAAGCTAGAGAGGTTCTCGTTGAAGATCGAACCAGATGTCACGCCGATCATGTTGGCCAAGGATTTGATAGGATGACAACAGCAGCTGGAGGAATTTTGAAAGGACTTCAATATGAAAGTGAAAGGTAATTGTACCACAAACTGCTTTATAAGTTAACTGACACCTTTTCCTGTTATTGCATAGTAAATGCTGGTGAGTGTGACCAACACCAGAATGTATAGATCTGCTAGATATCCACTTTGATGGTCATTATGTTTTGTACTGAAAGACAAGCTGCAAATCATGTTCACCTTCCTGCACATTGTTTCAATAACTCCAGAGAATTATGGTACAGTAAGTAAAAACTGTTGTGTTTGTACATCCAAACCAAGGCCGATTGGACAGTTTTATATATTTTTTTTTGGGGGGGGGGGAGGAATATTTAAATGGGAGAGTTTTTTTGGTTCCTTGCTTTTTGCAAAGCAAGGAACCTACTGTATGCATTCAACTTGGCGTGTGTGTGTGTGTGTGTGTGTATGTGACGCTTGGCTTGTGTACACGATATCTCAATAAGGAAAAGATGTATCATGATCAAATTTGGTGGGTGGATAGCACATAGTCAGAGGAAGATCCCTATTGTTTTTGGTGTCCACAAAGGTCACCAAAGGTCAGTTGTGGTCCAAAAACCCAAAATATTAAAACTGCAATAACTCCCGGTGCCAATGTGCGACAAGGTTTATATTTTGGGACAAGTTGTGAACTGGTTAGGGGAACATTTTGAAATTTAATGGTAATGTGATCCAAGGTCAACAAAGGTCAATTAATGATAAAAAACTAGTATTTTTGCGATAACTTGAGAACGAAATGTCCGTTAGGGCTGGGAGTTGCTTCAATGTAATCCAATTGTCGACTCGCATCTGGTTGACCCTTGACCTCAATTTGACCTCTGGTGACCTTTGGTGACCTTTACGTGTTTTGGGGGATTTTTACAGTTTTGATGCTATTTTCAGATGTCAAAGGTACCTTCTGATCATAAATGTCAATAGGTTGACCCGGTGTGACCTTTATGTGCGAAGTTATACGAGGTCAAAGTTATTTTTCAGACATTTAATGCAATAACTCCCACTTCCAAGGTGTGACATGGTTGATATTTTTGGACAAGTTGCAAATGGTATAGGGGAATATTTTCAAACTTAACGGTCATGTGATCCGAGGTCACCAAAGGTCAATTAAAGTTAAAAAACTAGTATTTTGGGGGGAGAAAATGGGCAAAGAAAAAATGTTTGAATTTGTATAGTTTGATGCTCTATTTAGGTCTCATCGATCAAAAATGTCAAAAAGTTGACCCAAGGTGACCTTTGTATGTTAAGTTATATGAGGTCAAAGTTCATTTTCAGACATTTAGTGTAATAACTCCCAGTGCCAAGGTATTACACGGTTGATATTTTGGGACAAGTTGCAAATGGTATAGGGGAATATTTTCAAACTTAACGGTCATGTGATCCGAGGTCACCAAAGGTCAATTAATGATAAAAAACTAGTATTTTTGCGATAACTTGAGAACAAATTGTCCGTTAGGGTTGGGAGTTGCTTCAATGTAATCCAATTGTCGACCTGCATCTGGGTGACCCTTGACCTCAATTTGACCTCTGGTGACCTTTTCGTGTTTTGTGGACTTTTACAGTTTCGATGCTATTTTCAGATGTTAAAGGTACCTTCTAATCATAAATGTCAATGGGTTGACCCCTGTGTGACCTTCGTGTGCGAAGTTATACGAGGTCAAAGTTAATTTTCAAACATTTAATGCAATAACTCTCAGTGCCAAGGTGTTACAAGGTTGATACTTGATATTTTTGGACAAGTTGTAAATGATATAGGGGAATATTTTCAAACTTAGCGGTCATGGAATCCAAGGTCACCAAAGGTCAGCGAATGTTAAAAAACTAGTATTTTGGGGGGAGAAAATGGGCACAGAAAAAATCTTTGAATTTTTACAGTTTTGATGCTCTATTTAGGTCTAACCGATCAAAAATGTCAAATGGTTGACCTCCGGGTGACCTTTCCGTGTGAAGTTATGTATACAAGTTCAAAGTTAATTTTTAGACATTTAATGCAATTAAATCCCAATGCCAAGGTGTGACACGGTTGATATTTTGGGACAAGTTGTGAATGGGGTGGTGGAACATTGTCAAACTTAAAGGTCATGTCATCTGAGGTCACCAATGTTATCATATCTGTTGACCCGCTTGTAGGTGACCTTATATTTCTTACATTTTCGACGCCATATTTAGATCTCAAAAGTGCCTTTTGATAAAAAATCTGATCACATTTTGTGATCACAAAAGTGTTGGCTATAGTGTTGGTTACTTTATGGGTACATGTAGGACCACAATTACTTGGACTATTTGAGCCCAATCTTGCTTGATAATATTATGTGTATTGTCATATATCCCAAGCAAGGAACCACAGTGCCCTTGGGCTCTTGTTTGGGGGGGGGGGGTTGGGTGAGAGGAAGATTTTTGAGAACTACTACAACTACATAAAAGAGACAGGTTATTGACTGTTTACTATCCCCAGAAAAACTTATTTCCCTCTTGACCCCTCCCATTCTCTTCATCCATCCTCCTCCTATCAAGGGAGGACAAAAATGTGACTAAATTTCATAAGACAATAAGACATATCTCTCAATCATACACAAATGAATGACTTAAATTCCCATTTCAGTGAGGGTGAGGTTGAGTGGGATGTAAAGGATGTGGTTGCCTTCCATGCCAGCAGTTTCTTAGAGGTCGCAGAGATGCTTCAGATGGACCTTCATGAACCCCCTGTATCTCAGGTATGAAACAACTTTGTTAAATAATCCACTATAATGTCATTGTGCTGTGATGTTATTGTGTTGTAAAATAATGGTTTCCATACTCCCCAAGTTTACATGTATGTAGGCTACCATGCAGATGTGTAGTGTCTGTGGTAATAGTATCGTAAAGTAACTCAACTGTTACGACATCCTGCATTCTCTCTGCTGCTGTATCGAAGCATGTAGCATCTTCTACTTCTCTCCCAAATTTTTAAAATTTGTTTCTTGTTGACTGTTGAGATGATGCTCCTAGACAAAACCTGTAACTTATGCACTGCTGACCTCCTTTTGGGGCAGCTTTGAGCAAATTTGAGAAAAGAACAAAGTATGTATAACTTTTCTGATGAGACTTGTTTACAGTAGGTAATTGATTACAATGAAATCACAAGACACCATTGTTGCGAAGTTTGTTGTACAGTAGTATGGTTGTTGACAAACTCGGCTTCACCAGTTGGTACAGTGTTCTGCAAGTAACCCAATATGTATGTAGGTGCATTGGTACAAAGATGCCCTGTTAGTATGTTGCACTAGTGTCGAGTGTAGAGCTGCTGATATCACAAGAAAGGTATTTGGGTGTTCTGCTTGCTGTGAATAGCTTTTCTCTCATTGATTAAGAACAGCAATACTGCAGTTATCTTAATGCCAAGTAATGACTTATTTCATATACCAATAATACAGTTATCTTAATGCCAAGTAATGACTTATTTCATAGTGAGTATTTCAAGTAACGTTCCTTGTCATCGTTTTACACAGTGCGTCCAATGGATAGAAGAAGCCAAACTTAATCAGATGAGAAGAGAGGGGATCAAGTACGCCCAAATCCGTCTCAGGCACAACGACATTTATTTCATTCCCCGAAATATCGTACATCAATTCAAAACCGTGAGAGCCTGCAGCAGCATCGCATGGCATGTCCGTCATAAGATGTATTACCCAGAGAAGGAGAGTAGTGAGGACGATAGTAGCAAAGAGGACCATGGTGCGGGAGAAACAGTACCACCACAGGTGAAGGAAGACACAGGTGAGGAGGAGAAGAAGGGCCAGAAACAGCCTCTGATGGAGGTAGAAATAAAACAGGAGGAGGAGGAGGAGAAGCCTGACGATGACAAGATTGTTAAGGAAGTTGTAGAAAGAACAGTGGTCAAGGTAGAGGCTGACGTCAAAGCCCAGCAAAAATCAAAGAATGGTTTCTCTCCTGTTGAATTGTTTCCAGAGGCAGTTGAAATGGGTGAGATGAAATAGTAGTACACTGAATAATTCATGGATGGAAAGCTTCACAGACATGTGGGTGTAGTTTCTTGGAAAAATCCCAAACAATCATAGTAAGTCAAATTGAGCAATACTTATTTCTTTCTTACTATTTTTAATCATCTCAGAGTAAAGGGACCTTGTAATGAAAGCAACCTGCTTTCTTGCACCATGTTCGGAAGGCGATACCTGTCAAAAAGGTGACTTTGGCCTTGATCCAAATCAGGTTGGCTTTCTTTCACACTTTGTGATTTGATCTAGATTAAAAAATGCTGTCATTGATTTAATTACACAACAGGAATAAAAACAGAAAGGCTGGAGTTGATCAAAGGAATGGAAAGAAGGTTATGATGGCCTTGGACATCTTAACAGTAATTGGTTTGAATTCATTTTATTCACTCAACATCTTGCCTTGGTCTCTAGAGTTGTGCATTATCAAGTACTACTGTATCAGACTTTGTTGAATATTGTTTGTAAATATGGAAAAAAGAAAAGATTATTACAATAAATTATTGGACATTTGATTAATGACTAACTTGATTGATTGGATCTGAAGTGGTGGTGCAAAGTCCCTTTGTCTGTGCATTTTAATCAAGTATGTATTTTACCAAGCAGCAGCTGAACAATTACGTACTGTACGTAGTGGGCTGTGTACGGACCAACACAGAATGATGGCTGCAGTATCCACAAACATCGTTTAGATTAAGGCTTAAGGACTTCTGGAATCTCTCAGTTTTTGATACCTTACATTGAAGACAAGTACTATGAGTACTGTACAACACTGTCAGTGCTGAAAACAGATTCATATTACATACATGATACGGTGCAGGTCAAAAAGTTCCTGAAAGTTAAAAGCAGAGGGAAAAAGAGAGAACACAAAAAAGGGATAGGGATGTTTGCTTGTTTAAAAATTCACAGAAACTAGTTTTGTGGTCTTTCAAAGAAATAGCTTCAATAAATGATGTAACTTCAATTATTTATTTTAATGTGAATTTTGGCAAGGTGAATATTTGAGAATTTAATCTTTTATTTATTTCTATGTTGGAGACTTGGAGTGTCATCTCATTTTTCAGTACATGAAGATCCTATAGTTTCTATATTATCTAGGCCATTATTGAGATTATCATGTTTATTTTGTTATAATTTATATTGATGAATGATTGACTGAATGCAGTATTCTGTAGCATTGTTTCAAGGAAGTGTGTATTCCTGTTAAGGTTTTAACTCTAAATTAATTGATGTTCCACAGTGTGGTGTGATGGTAGGTTGGTCGTTAGGCCTGTATCTCATCTACATACTTACTGCACAGTAGTGTAATTGGTTGTCCCATTGATTCTTTATGGGTGGGTAATGAACCATGTGATAAAACCGCTCTGCATTGACCGTGCACACTTCAACCATCCATTGGTGGTGGTCTTCAGGAGACTCTGACTTTTCCAAAAGCAATTGAAAACTTTCAGAACATTTAAAGATTTGTAATGCTAGAGCTTCTGTAACCACTAACAAACATTGTCAACTACAGTAAGACAATCACCTCCCTACTTTGATATAATACTCTGTAGTTGGAGATGTGTAGATGGTAGATAGATTTTATGTGTGTTGCATTTGGCTCAGGAAGGAAATCAAAAGCAGTAGTTGTATGGTTAATGACCTAGAGCCACATGTGATTTTTACTGTACTTATTTCTCTGTGTCTTAAAAGATTTCATGAGTACACTAAACTCACAAAATCAAAACAGTAAATAGATACATGGCTGGAATTGAAGCAATATCACATTAATTCTTCTATAGAGATGTAAGCAACTACTAATAAAGTTCAACAAAGTCAATTGAATAGATTTTCAGAAAACTTTGAAGTATTTGTTTAGTTTTAAAAACCACAGAGATTTTTTAATGTTCTAACAGATGACATATCATTTTGGAAATGATGCTGAAACTTACATTAAATTTGCTGAATTTTTTTGAAGAAAAGATCATGGTAACCAAACTATTATCTTTTGCAAATTTTGGAACAAGATTATTGAATGTGTAAAACTGGTTGAATGTGATATAGCACAGACACTGGTCTGTCTCTTGGTGGTTACTGAACAGACTTGTTTGTCTCGGTTTGCTTGATATCATTCAAACAGGTCTGCGATACAGAATATACATATCTGTCTTTAGGTTTATGCAGTACATAACAAATGTCTGACTCCTGGTGGTTGAATGTGATATAGAACAGACACTGGTCTGTCTCTTGGTGGTTACTGAACAGACTTGTTTGTCTCGGTTTGCTTGATATCATTCAAATAGGTCTGCGATACAGAACATACATGTCTGTCTAGGTTTAATGCAGTACATAACAAATGTCTGACTCCTGGTGGTTGAATGTGATATAGAACAGACGCTGGTCTGTCTCTTGGTGGTTACAGAACAGACAGGTCGTTACCGTGGCTGTTAAATGAAATGCAGAAGGGACATACTGTATGTCTGTCTCTTGTTTTGTTTCATGCAACACAGAATGAACATGTCTGTCCTTAGGTTAAATGCAGTACATATAAACAAATGTCTGTCTCTTATTAGTGGTTGAATGTGATATAGAACAGACACTGGTCTGTCTCTTGGTGGTTTAATGAATTACCAAACAGACATGTTCTTCTCTGGACCGTTTAGTGAATACAAAGTGGACATGTCTGTCCCTTGGTCGTTAAATGCAAAACAGAATGGACATGTGTCTCCTGGTTTGTGCCACACACCACACAATCCTGTTCGTATGCGTGCGTCTATTGTGTGCGATTTAGAAGCCTATGTGTAGGTTGTTAGGAGAAGTAACACAATGCGACTTAGAGTTTTTTTTTAATTATAACTGCAGACAGTAAAATAAAGGGTAACAGGATTATTTGTAATCAATATCATTTGATGGCATCTCCATTCAGTTAGTTCTTTTTTTTTGTACATTACTTAGTATTCCTTTCTTTTTCATATCAAGTTTAGCTCGGATTGTGAATTTGTAAAATAATTTGTGATTCTCGTGTGCATACTGTATTTTATAATACAGATCTCTAGCAATAGTGTTCTGCGTTTGTCTTCGGGCCAACTCAATAAAACAGTTGAATCGTACAGAAAGAATCCATTTTGTCTCTAGTTTTTCTTTGTTTGTTTATTTTTTTGGTTAATATACTCGTACAACGGAATATTGCAATTCAACCGACCATTAAGCGGTCATAAATGTAACAAAGAGAGGTAAGGCTAAATCCCCCGCTTGAGTTGATTCGGAAGAATATTCGGAAGCTCTTTGATATTATTATCACATAACAACCTACATAACAACTAGTGTCATTATCTTCATGAGTCATTTCAAAGAATGACATTTATAAGCCTACATTTTGTAAAACTTTGTTTTCATGTGTGATCTCACAAAGTGCATAAACAAGTTTAAAGTGCTGCCTATCACGACCAACAGGATCGTCCCCGCCCCCCCCCTCCCAAAGACAAGAAAAAACAGATTAGTTACGATACAGAAGGATAGTTACAATGGAATTAATTTGTTTTCAAGTAGTAGAAATAACAAAATAAGAGAAAAGAATGGCCCCATCTCTTCCCCTTTTCCACAAGCCACTGCCCCAAGGGAAGCTCAAATTTCAGAAATGACCAGTGCGAACTTCTGCTCCAGTGTTGTAATAGGATGTAGGATTATGAGGTTGTGAAAGAGCGCCACCGTATTTGTAGAACGTTACATACAGGAACACATGGCTTGATTTAATGCAAAGCGAATGTATTTATCAATTGGAGAAATTCGTTTCGCTTGGTTTGCACGATTCAGCTGGAAGATCACCCTTGCCCCTCTCTCCTCTAATATAAACAAAGAAAACGATAAATATGATAACATTGCTCACACGTTATCGCGTCTTTCTAATAGGCTATACATTCTTTGTCCTAATAGGCTATACATTCTTTGTCCTAATAGGCTATACATTATCTGTTCTACTAGGCTATAAATTCTCTGTTATACTGTATATACATCTCATCGGTGTTCTAGTTACTAGAGGTAATGCTTTATCTCACAACATTTCCATATCGACAATATAAGGTTTTGTCCCATGAGAAGCATCACCAGAAGGTTTTCTTCTTTTCGTTAGAAGTACCAATAATCCAGTTATTGATGCTAACGTTACAATCCCGCCTGTGGCTAATGACGCTTTAACAGTATCTGTTTGGACAGCGTTTACTAGTTTTTCGAAGAAAGTTTCATTGTCTTCTTCTTTCTGTTTTATTGTTTTAATAAGATTTTTATCTGTCTCAGTAACAGCCTCCGTGTTGTGAGACTTTAAAGTTCCAACATACTCCTTCGTAGCCTTCGCGAAGCTTTCTCTAGACGTCTTCGTTGGATCATCAGAGGCAACTTTGATTTGGGTTGTTATCTTATCTGGAAAAAATGTAATTTGATTGTTCTTCCCATGAGTTGTCTTAACTGATAATCTGCTCATCATTCCAGTAGTCGGTAATTCTGAAATCATTCCTGTAGACGTGTGAGCGCCTTCTGTTGTAGACGTATGAGCGCCCTCTGTTTTAGACGTATGAGCGTCCTCTGTTATAGACGTATGAACGCCCTCTGTTGTAGACGTATGAGCGTCCTCTGTTGTTGACGTGTTAGCGCCCTCTGCTGTAGACGTATGAGCACCATCTATGCTATACTCCGTGCTATTCTCCGTGCTATACGCTGTGCTAGTTATGAGTAGGTCAGCTGATGTTGTAGTCATAGCAACTGTGGGCGTTTTGTAAGTCGACACGAACTCTCTCTCCGTTGGATCAACAGGGGCAACGTTGAACTGTGTTGTTATCTTATCTGGATAAAATGTTGTCATTTGATCGTTCTTCTCATGAGTTGTCTTAACTTTAATATTTGATAAACTGCTCATCATTTCAGTAGTCGGTAATTCTGAAATCATTCCCTTTGACGTATGAGCGCCTTCTGCACTATACTCCGTCCTATACTCTGTGCCATACTCTGTGCTAGTTTTGAGTTGGTCAGCTGATGTTGTAGTCATAGCAACTGTGGGCGTTTTGTAAGTCGACACGAACTCTCTCTCCGTTGGATCAACAGGGGCAACGTTGAACTGTGTTGTTATCTTATCTGGATAAAATGTTGTCATTTGATCGTTCTTCACATGAGTTGTCTTAACTGATAAACTGCTCATCATTTCAGTAGTCGGTAATTCTGAAATCATTCCTTTAGAGGTATGAGCGCCCTCTGTTCCATACTCCGTGCTATACTCCGTGCTATACTCTGTGCTAGTTATGAGTTGGTCAGCTGATGTTGTAGTCATAGCAACTGTGGGCGTTTTGTAAGTCGACACGAACTCTATCTCCATTGTATCATCAGGGACAGCGGTTGTACGAGATTCCTCTAAGTAAATTTCGACAACGTTAGAAATTTCTCCTTTGTTTTCAAATTCATCGACTGCACGCAGAGCAACAAACACCAACTCGGCGTCTAGTTTTGCAAAACTGACATTTATGTATTCCGATGAGCCCGACGATTGTGGCATATCCAAACTTCCGGTCAAGACATTTGCGATATTTGGGGCATTAGCAAAGTTATTCAGGAGAGCGTCCATGTTGTCAGTGTATTTCATTTCATAGTAGTCAGCTATAAAGTGAACAAGAAACACAACATCTATTCTGAATCTGACAAAATAATGTAACAGTCAAGATCATTAGTATTGTTTCAAAAATATGCTAGAACGATCAATAATGGTCACGCATGTTCGAACTTTTAAGAGAGATCATTTTCAGCCATTGGTATATTCACTAGTTATAATTTGAAAGGTTTGAACCCTCCAGAAATTAACCGATAAGCTTTTGAATTCTTTCTGCCTATATTTAGCAAGCTGAAACTGCTTAATATGTTAATACTAATTGCGATTCACCTCTGCAATGGGACTAGACATATTTGCCGCTTTGTCATTATTACTTTTCTTCGATATTTTTAACCATCACATGCACATTTCAAGTCGAATGAAGTTTTATAATGTATCCTGATAAATTCCAGGTGATATTTTGATCACATAAGTCTATGAAGAACTGTACAATGGAATTAAGGTACAGAAGACACGGGTTCACTCGAACAATTTGAAATATCTGCATCAATGACAGCAACAACAACGGAAAACTTTCAAACGAAGAGAAACAGTTCTGACACAACTTTCCCTTCACCCAACCCGAAAAGGTGTAAGCTTAAATTTGTTCTTAACGTGTAGCATATTATGCATTTATATGCCAGGGTGTTATAACACACTAACACGTGTTATGTTTTGGGAGCATGCGAGAGCTAGATATGTTAAAGATACAATACAGTAAATCGTAGTGGTATTATATATATTATTATTATTTTTTTTTATATAATATAAAATATTTTTATATTTTTATATTTTATATTTTTTTATATTTTTATATATTGATTTTTTTTAACACAGGCCGCAATAAAATGTGCCTCTAGCATAACACGTGTTATCATGTTATAACACAGATGCATATAAATGCGCAATATATTCAAGTCGAAAACGCTATTATAAGCCATTGTACAATTCGGTTCGGGTGTTCCCTTTACCTGTGCCAGTCATCAGGTCTCTTCCTGGTGCTGTCCACGTTATTAATACCGTCTTTCCTATGATTGAGTGGACTGTGAGATCATAGATTTTACTCGGCGGAATACCCAGAACTGTAAATTCCATCGGAGAAGGATATCTCGTGAAAGGAGGCAACGGTTCGCAATCTTTTCAAGAAGAACAGAAAGCGCGAAAATATGAAATATTATATTTATAACAAACGAAGGTGAAGTATTGGGATGGATTTTGTTTCTACGACTACGAGAACTTCCCATGTTATCCGATGTCGATCCTGTCTGCGGCGCACCTCAAATAACTCGTCTACTGCGATGTCTAATGTCTATTGTCAAATAAATCGTCTACTTCGATATCAAACAGATTTCATTGCTTCCTGAGTTACTATATTAATTTGCTGTACGTAGATTAGTGTGAATTTATTCTGTGTAAAGATCCATGAAAGTCTCAATGTGTGTTTGCCAAATTTTAACTTCGACCTTTCGTGATTACTGCCCTAAAAGCTCAGTGAATATAACACCGTTCTATGCAATGTTCAAATTAATTATATTTTTTTTATAGGAGTTATCTGTCGTTTAACATTTTAAGCTGAATAAAATTCGCCAGATTTTTTAACGAGTCCGTAGATTCAACAAACTTTTTTTGGGGGGAACATCCATCTTAGAGTTCATTGTCTAATGGAGAGAGCAGCCTCCTTGAATTACACCCAACCCAACAAACCCCACCCCATCCTACCCTACCCCATCCCACCCCATCCCACCCACCCACCCCACCCCAACCCACCCTACCGTACCCTACGCTACCCCACCTCATCCTACCTTACCCCACACATCCTACCGACAGCTCCTTCCATGTTTGTTAGTTGGATAGAAAAACGTATAATTAAACTCACTGGATGACGTAGGACTTTTCTTCATCAAGCAGCTTGCTGATTGGTTAACTTCGATATTCAATTGGTAGGTTCCTTCAGTCGTAATATTAGTATAAAGCAGTGAATAAACACCATCACCTCTCTTAGCATCATTTCCTGTGAGGTAAGGTTTAATACTGTAACCATATAGTACCACATTTACGACGGTGAGAATTTTAAGACATTTTACTCGAGCGACATTTCACTCTTATCATGCAAGGTAATGCCAAGTAGTGTTTCCTATAAGATCAACCATGCAGGTTTGACTGTTGAATAATATAGCCTGTCGGCCCTTATGTGTGGCCAAGAGATAGGCATAAAGTGCTAATAACATCATTCGTATTACCAGCTCAGTTAGTGTCGATGACAATGTCAGATGAATTGAAATCGATGGGAAGGAGAGGGTGCTGTGGGGGTTGTGGGTGGGGAGGGGGGGGAATCACATTATCTAACTGCTTGATAAGAGGCCTAACGGCGAATTTCAACTCTCGCGAAAATGACATATATATAATCTGGGTGGTTCCGCATATTTTAAGTTATGCAGGACAGTTTGTTTTTGGTAATTGTAAATGTGAGAGAGGGGTGGCCGTGTTGTTAAGTTGGGGCAGTAAGTAAGAAAGTTGGATTTTCTTAAATGTGGATTAAATATCCATGAATTTATATGATATTATATTAAATAGTGTAAACATAATGAAATCCGACTGTTCATGCCACAGGAGCCGAGAATGTTGTTAGTTGTTACCACAGCCCTCTCCCACTCGTTAAGGTCCACTCTGGTTAGATCAACGTGGCCCACTTTGAAATGAAGTGCTTGGCAACCCCAGAGTGCGTAAAATGGTCATTGGTAGGATATATGCAGAGTGGGATCATGGGATATTTTACTTCCATTCCTCCACGGTCTCACTTATTGGAAGTATTGCACCACATTATACGGTAGCCTAATGATGCCATAGGCGTATTGTCATCGTCATAACTCACCCTCTCCACTATCTTGTATTGGTATTTTCGTGACGTCATCATCTGGCGTGTTTAGCCAAACTGTTACTGAAGCGTTGATCACCGGCTTTTCATTTTGAGTGATAGAAATATATAGAGGGACACCGTCTGTCGTTTCGGTGTAGTCTACGAGGGTGTGGAGCAAGATTGGTCGTACTTTTAACATCTCATCCGTATACTCAATGTTCGTGATAGTAGCTGACAGTCTGGCGATGTAGACATCAATATCAATGCATTGAGTCTCATTGGAATAGAATAAGAGTTCGAACACACCCTATCAGCAGAAAGAAAACATAATTATGATTTGTTTTTATAATTGTCTATTAATCCCTCTATTTATTGTTCCTTACTACGCCCTCTACCCATGGGCGCTGGATCAGGTATGGCAGGCTGGACCCAACCAATAAATTGACTCGAAGATTTGAAAGTTCTTAACATCAATTTTCTTCAAAAGTCTGAAATATTAGCACCGATCATTTTTAATCATATACCAAAATTTCACAAAGTGAGCAGCCTTCTCTTTAGACCCCTCACCTGGACATAGATCGGTAAATACCTAATAATAAGGTTAATAACACCCTTGACCATTACACCTAATAACTAGCATTTGAACTGATTCCTGGAGAGTGTACGATTCTTAATTAAATTTAAACTTTAGCATTTTCTTGAATGAGGTGACTGGTCATAAATTTGTTTAGTTCAGACTTTTGCTGAATCTTGAGAATCTTGATATTTGGACTAATGTATTGAATTCGCCTTGACGTTCATCGTTAATACTGCACATGTTGTATTATCGTCTCTACCTTGCGAATCAAACGTATGGGCGAGTTTTATCCATAAGGGCGAGTTTTATCCATAAACACACCTTTCATGTTTTAGAGTGTTACCAGGACTGAGACAATATTCTATCTTTATGAATAGACAACGTACTGTCGTGTTATGTAGCCATATGTGAAATACGAATTATTTATAATGCACGTGCGCTCGTCAAACATACGAAGTAAATTGAAGCTAAGAAATCATAATAATATGAAACAAATAGATTGGAGTAAAAAAATAAAAGAACTATATACCGTTTCATAAAGCTCCAATTCAAAATCATTGATTACGGGCGATGTATAGTCAGTAGAGAAAGCTGGACCTCGACCAGTCCCGTCTGGTGTTTCCCATATTACAGAAACATCTCTCATGTAATCGCCATGGACCCTAACTACTACTATTTGACTTTGATCCAAATGATCCACGACCAACGGCACGCTTCTCCAATCATCATCGATGCAAAAGTTCTTTCTTGAGAGAATCTAAACATGTAGAAAAAATATCATCACCGTATAACGAAAAGTTCACATATTTAAGATTTAAATACATTGAAAACTAGTTCGGAAATATCTCACTTGGCTGAAATTAATTTATACTTATACACGTGACATTCTAATCTGAGGACTATGATGGCATTAAGTTGTACTTACACGTGACACCCTACTCTGAGGACTATGATGGCATTAAATTATACTTACATGTGACACCCTACTCTGAGGACTAATGATGGCATTAAGTTGTACTTACACGTGACACTCTAATCTGAAGACTTTGATGGTATTAATTTATTCTCACACGTGACACTCTAATCTGAGGACTATGATGGTATAAATTCATACTTACACATGACACTCTAATCTGAGGACTATGATGGCATTAAGTTATACTTACATGTGACACCCTACTCTGAGGACTTTGATGGTATTAATTTCATACTTACACGTGAAACCCTACTCTGAGGACTATGATGGCATTAAGTTATACTTACATGTGACACCCTACTCTGAGGACTAATGATGGCATTAAGTTGTACTTACACGTGACATCCTACTCTGAGGACTATGATGGCATTAAGTTATGCTTACATGTGACACTCTAATCTGAGGACTTTGATGGTATTAAGTTATAATTACACGTGACACTCTACTCTGAGGACTTTGATGGATTAATTCATACTTACATGTGACACTCTTATCTGAGGACTATGATGGCATTGAGTTATACTTACATGTGACACCCTACTCTGAGGACTTTGATGGTATTAATTCATACTAACACGTGAAACCCTACTCTGAGGACTATGATGGCATTAAGTTATACTTACATGTGACACCCTACTCTGAGGACTAATGATGGCATTAAGTTGTACTTACACGTGACATCCTACTCTGAGGACTATGATGGCATTAAGTTATGCTTACATGTGACACTCTAATCTGAGGACTTTGATGGTATTAAGTTATAATTACACGTGACACTCTACTCTGAGGACTTTGATGGTATTAATTCATACTTACATGTGACACTCTAATCTGAGGACTATGATGGCAGTGAGTTATACTTACATGTGACACCCTACTCTGCGGACTAATGATGGTATTAATTCGTACTTACACGTGACACTCTACTCCGAGGACTATGATGGTATTAATTCATACTTACACGTGACACTGTAATCTGAGGACTTTGATGGTATTAATTCATACTTACATGTGACACTCTAATCTGAGGACTATGATGGCATTAAGTAATACTTACACGTGACACCCTACTCTGAGGACTAATGATGGTATTAATTCGTACTTACACGTGACATCCTACTCTGAGGACTACGATGGCATTAAGTAATACTTACACGTGACATTCTAATCTGAGGACTATGATGGCATTAAGTTATACTTACACGTGACACTCTACTGTGAGGACTTTGATGGTATTCATTCATACTTACATGTGACACTCTAATCTGAGGACTACGATGGCATTAAGTTATACTTACATGTGACACCCTACTCTGAGGACTAATGATGGTATTAATTCATACTTACACGTGACATCCTACTCTGAGGACTACGATGGCATTAAGTAATACTTACATGTGACACACTACTCTGAGGACTATGATGGCATTAAGTAATACTTACACGTGACACTCTAATCTGAGGACTGCGATGGTATTAAGTTATACTTACACGTACAGCACGCCCATCATCTCCAAGACGATGCATACGGTTATATTCATTCACTGTATAATTTTCATTTATTGTATTGTTCAAATGGATATTTTCCGACTTGTCTGAGCTGATGGGAAGAGACACTAAGACGACCCCGGCAGCGTCTAGTACATGTTGGAGTTCAGGCAGGGTGGGATGAAGTTCGTCTGTCCCGTCAGTCATTATGAATATCCTCGTACCATTTGTACCACCTTGAGTGGAATACGACAGAAGCTAATGACAGTAAAGAAAGGAGAAAATACTTCACTGGATCCCTTTTGATTGAATCGATTTGATACAGTGGCGTAGGAAGGTACTTTTGAGTGGGGGGCTGAAGACTGATGGCCGGCCTTTGGAATTTTTTTGCATTTCCAGGTGGCCTCAGATGCAATTTGGTGCAATATAGCACACTTCAACACCCACTCCAATTTGTAAACTTAATTTTGTATTTTCACCTGGCCTTAGATGCAATTTGGTGCTCCAAATGAGATTTTTTTTCTCATTTGAAAATGAAAAAGGGGTTTTCTGACTTGCGAACCGGGGGGCGGAATGATACTTCCGCCCCTCCACATTTTTCACTGGGGGGGCTGGCGCCCCCAGCCCCCCCGGTTCCTACGCCCTTAATTTGATATGCAGTTCATTGGCGGACAAATTGACATTCATTCTTAGAAGATAAGAGCATATTCATTTAGTTTCCTTCCTTCTCTTGTGATTGGTTCAATTGTAACGGATAAACATGCAAGATGCGTCATATGAACTGACTAACTATTTTTTTTTATTTAACGTAAAAAATGTGTCAGAAACGGTGACGTATACCCTCTTGTTACCAGCCGGTAGAGAGCTCATATTGAATGATCATGATAAGGGCCAATAGAGGCTTGCAGCGTGAAAGTGTGATTATGCTAAGGGCCAATAGAGGCTTGCAACGTGAATTGAGATTATGATACGGGCCGATATAGAGGCTTGCAACGTGAAATTGAGATTAATGATCAGAGCCAATAAAGGCTTGCAACGTGAAAGTGTGATTATGATAAGGGCCAATAAAGTGTGATTTTTCTATGATTAGGACAAGGTCCGATAACATTAACTGTGGTAGTCCTTCCTTGTAAGACATATACACCGTGTCTGTTATCGCACAGAAGAAAAAGAAGTTTATTCGTAGTTTGTGATATTTTTCTGTATATTTCGGTTACCTTCGGTTTATGAACATTACAAACAGAAAACCAGGACCCAGAATGAATAACAATGTGACATGGTCCGAATCTCTTTCATGTTTTGGACAAAACTCTGTTTGCTCTTTATAGTCTTACTGATGAATCAATCCAGTAAACTTTGTAATTCTTCTTCGGCTATTTGATTACGTCACATACGTCGCATTTACTTCTGAAGAACTGTGAACTCAAAACCTCACATGATCACCATCGCCCCCCCCCCCCCCAACTCACCTCTCCCTCTAACGACTCTCCCCTCAAGATCACTCACGCGACTTACCTTCCATACAACTATACATACTAAATGAATACTAACCCGAATGGCTTCAATGACAGCGTCGCCTAGACTTGAAGTACCAGTTGGGAACTTTGGTAAACCTTGATAAAGCTGCCAACGAAATGCGTAGTTCTCCCAGATTTTAAGGCAAGGCTTAACCTGCGTCACTGTGTTATTTACTGATACAACTCCAACCCGACTGTGCGTCGGGAAGAAATGCCAGATATATTCTCTGAATTTTCCTATCATCCTGTGAAATTTGTTGTTTTCCTTTTAAAAGAGAATTATAAAGAAACATTCAGCTGTTAAATTATGAACATTGATAAAGTACGAAATATTAAGTACCTGTACATGCAGTCATTAGCATAATGGAAAATATGAAGTCACTGTTGGGACCGAGAAATACCAAAAATGGGATGCATCAGAAGTTTATCGCCCAGTCTTTGTTATATATATAACAAAACCAGCGAACATTGTGGACATGATATGAGAGGGAATAACAAATATAATGAAGTGAGCTTCTTTTGCCACGTGGTAGTATTCCTCGGCTGCCCTAATTGCAACATGTTGAGGTGACTTTGCCGTAACTGGTGGCGCTATTCTAGAACATTGAAGTGAGTATCTGAAAAGGTAATTATCACTTGTAGTCAACTAGCAATGACTTTAGGCAAGCACTTCAAATTAAAGCTTCTGGGAGACGACAGTTTATATGTATTGAATTAAACGCAGTAAAACACAGAGCCACACTCATGAAGCAAACTTGTGCTCACGAATATTGCAAGTCTTGCAAAATAATTGCGTAAATTGAACCCAACATAACTACTTAACTGCCCAACTGTTTATAGAATGCATTAATGAGCAATTAAACGGTTGTTACAACATATATCTTTATAAAAATTAACCCGAGTTGGTTAGATCTGATGTAATATTACAAAGCAATAAACAGCTTTAATATGGTGACAATAACAGGTACAAGTTTGGTAACAACTCGCAACATTCATGACAGCTCGTAAAATTCATAACAGCTTGCAACATTCACAACAGCTCGTAACATTCATAACAGCTCGTAAAATTCATAACAGCTCGTAACATTCATAACAGCTCGTAACATTCATAACAGCTCGCAACATTCACACGAGCTCGCAACATTCATAACAGCTCGCAACATTCACAACAGCTCGCAACATTCATAACAGCTCGTAACATTCACAACAGCTTGCAACATTCATAACAGCTCGTAACATTCATAACAGCTCGTAACATTCATGCAAATCAAGTAAACGGTTCTTTCGTAACTTAACCATAGGAACTGTTAGACGGACATAACGTCACCAAACACACATTTAATCAAACATCACCACATGCACTATTCATATCATAACGGAACAGCTGCATGTAAACCTTTCGCGTGGTTCAGGCTACTGCGTATATAGCGCGGCATTACCCATGAAGCAATTGCGCATCTAGTTGTGGGTAGCGTTAACGTTGTACACGATGGTCCTAGACTTGCCATATTTCTAGAGTGCAAAAAGGGTTCTTCATTCTAGAAAAAAAAAGAGCGTAAGAAGAAAGGCTTTTCCTACCTTCATGTTTTCACGTGCGTCTAAAATAACAACTGAGAATTCGTCAGAATGTCTTAATAAACGAAAGACCGGGGTTACGGAGCTTGGCTCTAGAATAGCTGCACTTTGTAAGCTAAACTGGTAATCTTCTGTGTACGGCAGTAACTTTTCCCATAGGCTCTGTAATAAAAAAAAATAAAAAAATACGTGGTAGGCAAAACGTGTAGGATTACAGTTTCAATAAAAATAAATATAATATATGCCATGGGAACCAAGGTCCCATGTGGTTATTACAATGCACAATGGACAAGGATATATTGCCTATTACATTATTTTATTTGGTATTAGACTTTTCTCAACTTCATAGAGAGTGAGGATATTTTCGGTTTGCCATAACTTTATTATTTGAGAGTCATATCACAGACGCGCGAAACCATCATAAAATAAATAGAAAATTTAGGTCAAACTGTACGCTGCTTTAGCAAAGGCCGGACGGTATTCTGCAGAGGTGAGATATGCACATTAGATTGCAAGACTTCATGACTCAGAGGGTCAACTTTGGAGGGGTTAGGGGAGGGGTGTGAAGTGTCGTTATCAATATCGGTAAACATATAATAACACTTGATTGAGTTCGATGTTACTAACTTTTGTCTTCGTTAGTAGTGTTAAATCTATATGTAAGACGCGCTGAATGAAGAACGACTTCACATGCATGCCGTTCGTAGTGATTGCCAGCTGGATACTATTGTTGTTTTTTTAATTTGTCAATTTACACAGTAGAGGGCGCATGTTCTCACCGAATCCATGGTACAGTATGACGGTGGTGTCTCATACGTTGTTTCCATCCGTGGTTGGTGCATTCCCCATTTTAATTGGCTCCACAAACTCACAAAAAGTTCTCCTAAAATGAAACGCAAACAAAACTATAGTAATATGAATTCATGTGTGACAAATGTTAACACTTCTAAGAACGCATTAACATGAAAATAAAATCATAAAAACTTGGTAACAAGGCATATCAAATTATTCTTTAATTATAGCTCTCATGGCATTGGTTAGATATACTGTAGTTACACTTGGCTAAAACAGCATAACAGTCTAACATGTAGTTTACCCACGTAAGGATCATTAATTATGTTAACGTAATTAAAGAATAACAAAGTTTGGGTTTAAACTCGTGCCTTTAATTAATATTATCATTCCACATGTTCTACATACATCCCAGCATCAACAACTACATGAACCCTATATATTTTATCGGATTCTATAACGTGTCGTATTAAGCTGTCCGGACATAAACTTTGTCCGGAAGAAGCCAGTAAACCACTCTCTTGTTACATGAGGGATCAACTCTTTGTTTTAACAGTGTACGAAGCAATCAGTGTCCATATAGTTGGTTAGAGCAGGGAGTTGTTATAACAACTCCATGGTTAGAGCTGTTAAAGCAGGAGGTCTGGGTTCCAATTCCGGTGGAAGCTGGAAGTTTGTTCGCTGTTCTAGCCTTGCCCGTCTAGCAATGTCTGTAGGCATGTGTATATTTCTGTTCCACACATGTGTATGTGCACCACAAGCTAATATAAATACTAAGTATGATATTAATGCAACAAATGAGCTGTCGTGCATGTGTACAAGCCGAGCCACATAAACACAAACAACGCAAACATCGAGGAATCAGACCAAAACAAATCAAGAATTGTTAAGACAACAAACTGTGATATTAAATATATCTAAGGCGATTAAGACCAATTTAAAGATAGTAATGAATGAAACACACAACGTTAAATATGAACATTGTAAATTAATAATAGCTAATAGCTGATTGAATTAAATCATTGTGATAGCATTGCCACATTTTCGACCCTGGGACTTCATAATCAACATTCATGTAGTCAAATATTGAATACAATATTTTTTAGTAATATGAACGAGAAATTACTAGAATCATTTAGGAATTTGCTGTAAACAAGATTCATTTGTTGGTAAAATACCAGTGTAAGTTATACCGGCACCCACTAGTATCTCGATTTCAGTAATTGCACGATATATGGTTTATTAAAATTACATTTTAACAGCGCCGAAGTCAAGGCAACTAAAACGTTAAAACCAAACACATAGTTCACCTAGTAAAAGAGAAAAGGATTTTAAATCAATCAATGTTATGCATGTAAACGGCTTATATAAAGGAGTGATGAAAATTGTTCGCTTACAATCAACTGAACTAAGTATCGAATTTCAGAATATTTACCAATTTCACGATCTAATGTATCGTTCTTCGATTCCAGCCCTTTCTCCGGGAAGTAGATATATTCTCCCTCCTCCCCACAACTACCGGGATGAAGAACGAATGGTTTACCAGGAGGAGATCCTTCGCTCGATTCATTCCTGTTCACAAGTGAAAATAGATATAATACAACAACAAAAATCATCATACGAACACATATTTTGAAAAATGTAAACTTTACAATGTGATTATAAAGCATAACTGTCATGTAATGATGAGATAAAATTATCAACAGTATATGTGGGACAGCATATGTACAGTCTCTCGTAAAAATTGACATAAATTAAATGTTCACAACTAGTGGGAAATTAAAGATGACATAAAGATGAATATCTAACTAATCCAGGAACTTGTTCCAATCAAGTAACCCCATATTCAATCCATTAACAGTCCATACCTGCAAACCAATTATATCGTTCTGTAGTCTTTTAATATCGATGCTATGTTTAATTCATTAACTGCACCGTCCATTAATTACGATGCTATGTATACCGTCCAATAATTACGATGCTATGTTTAATTCATTAGCTGTACCGTCCAATAATTACGATTGTTTGAGCAATGTAATATCCATTGTCTTCCGACTTACCAAGCTATGCGAATTTATAGCTGTGTGATTCATTACCTTAACACAATTCTAGCTGTGTCGTAAGTTTCGTTTGGTCTTGATTTTTCATATTGTAGGCTATAATTCCACACACTCGGAACCAGAATTGAAATCTCCTTAAAGTACAGAACTCCTTCCGATGATGAATTGAGAATATGAGAAGCCCTTGTTAAAACTGCCTGTAAAATACAAAACAATACATAATAGTAGGCAGACATGACATGACATGATATGCAGAGATTATTCACGTATACACTACAATACCAATAATGATTACAGGATGACTAGATCCGTAATACTGTTATCCGCAGATGTTGCATTTCTATTCAGTTTGGAACCCTGGCCTCCCGTTTACCGCCATAACCAACTAGGCTATGGACACTGATATTTACACAGTGGAATTACGACCTTCCTTATCGGTTTCGAACCTCTGGACATTCCAATCAGCGTCCATAGCCTAGTTGGTTAGAGTGTCCGCGCATAAAGCGGGAGGTCCGGGTTCGAATCCCGATGGAGGCTGGAAGGTTTTTCATTGTTCTGGATTTTTCAACTCACTACAATTTCAATTTCATTATATATATATATATATATATATATATATATATATATATATATACATATATATATATATATATATACATATACATATACATATATGTATATATATATATATATATATATATATATATATATATATATATATATATATATATATATATATATATATATATATATATATATATATATTATTGAAATGAACGCATGGAATCGATAATGAAATGATTTTATACAGTGCTCTGACTAGCATATCGAATCTTAGTAACTACAGTATTTCGGGTGTATATTAGGGTACACACCTAAACCGTTTCATCCCCAAATAGCAAAATCTCAGTTTAGCATATACTGTAAAGTGGAAGTGTAAGTCTTTTTTCGATGTACTCCTCCTGTCCTCGAAAATATCACAGTTATTGACCCGCATTGATATTAATATTTCGTTATAAAAAAACAAAAAAGGTTCCATTTCTAAGTAGTTTGCGAAAACGTGATGTTTAGATTCAACCACTTGTTTATATTCATTGAACACGTTAAACAAGATAAGTTGCATTTGCTCGTTTTTGTATTTACATTTGTCAAACATTGAATATACTCTTTCTTCCTTCCGTCATCCTTCGAGGCATCCCCGATATTTCCTTTCTTTGTGCTGTCTTTATGAATCGAATTTCATTAGACAGTATATCTTAAACAACATCATAATCACTATAAGGTAACAACTTTACAATTATTTAAATTTAAAATACATTATATTTCGAAGATATGTTGCACGGCAGGAGTTTTCCAATAGCACTTGATAGTTCCAAAACCCATGAAACCCAAAACCAAATGCTTAGTGTTCCAATTGTCATATGAGAGCCTGGTAGAGTAAATTTTGTTCTTTGGACAGAGAAACATATATGGTTTTCACATTTTGGCAATTGCTGATCTTAAATAACCTTTGACCTCCACCGAAAACATTAAGGATCTTATACTCATTATAGGGAAGCCATATGTCAGTTTCCTATTGTGAAATATTGTGCTTACAAGGTTTTCAGGGTTTGAACTCTAATGACCTTAAATGACCTTTGACCTCCACTACATTGTATGAAAACATGTATACATTCACAACTAATGTACACAAGGTATGTACAACAAAATGACTAGGCTCCTGTAGCTCTGGGGCAAATTAAAAGATGAACTCTTACTCTTTGGAAATTAATACATTTATTTTCAAATATTCTTCTACAGCTCGTCTTTACTGCAAATGTATGGCAGCTTGAAGTGTCTTGGTGAATGGTAGAGTTTCTTGCAAATTTAGGTGTTTGAAGCAATTTTAGAACAATGGAAACTATGACAGACATTTTGTGATTCCACTCAACCTACCATACAAGATTTGACTTTAGACTTGGCCACACATCTTCCAGGAAGTAGACAAAATGTCTTCCCACAACTTTAACTTATTCCACCAGAGATTACAGAGAGCAAGACATAACTCTTAAAGGAGAATATAAACAAAGCCTTGCCTATTAGTATTAATTCGAAGGGAAACACAGGTTACACACCGATTACTTAGGATAACCTCAGAGTACACTTATATGAAACTTAACACACAAGGCCTATAATGGGGCTTGTGGTAGCCTACCAAGAGCACAAAGAGGCGGCTCCCCCCCCCCCCCAGCAGGAATTAGTCAAGCAAACAATAGGGGTAACCAGGGTCACCGACTCTGTGAACATTACTAAGAAGCGGACAATGAAGAAATGGGAGGAAATGGAAAATAAAACAAGTGAAGAGGAAATGTTCACTATACAGGGGGCCAAAACTGTATAGACACTACTATTATTAGGACATTTTAGGGCTGCTACATTAACATTCAAAACTTTGTAAACCAAAATGAGAATTGGATAAAGTACTTTAAATCCCCACACCAACAACCCTAAAGAAAAGAAAGAGACCAAACACGAGGCACATAAACATATTATGACTTTTAAAGCAATAAAATATAGCAGAAGTATCACGCTAAGCAGGAAATTATAAATTGCAAAGGGTTGGTAACAGATACTGTAAGATGAGTGAAGATTATCTGAATTCAATCTCGAGAAGGTCAATGAACCTTACCGGTATAAAAATGAGAACAAACAGAGTAGACCTAAAACAACACCGAAAAAAGGAGGCGTTGGGGGGGGGGGGCGAATAGAACCAGTAAAGTTTACAAGAGTTTGGATTCTTTTAAATGTGTGCAGCCAAATCATATCGAGAGCTACCACTTGTTTGCGTGATACGTTTTGCATTTTAGTTATATGTACAATCATGCTTATATACATGTACAATCATACATGTACAATCATACATATGTATATATGTACAATCATACATATATGTACAATCATAAACATGGAGTTACATTATAATTTAAGATATTTATTGCATTACCTATATTTAGATCGACTTCAGTCGCATGATGTGAAAGCATCGGGTTTTATTGGCTTCACCCATGCGATACCAGCACATTCAGAAATATTACAAAATCAGCCAGTTGAGTACAAATCTACACTCATGTAATTGCATTATAGGAAAATGGATACATCATATACGATTCGTTCAAAGTGAGACCAGGTGAAGAAATATTAATATATTCGATATTTGATATGGTTACGTTTATCACACACAGTTAGCTGTGTGTTATACCCTCGTATAGGCCATACCCTGCGGTATACTCCTCTGCACATAGTTTTATGATGATTGTTGATTCCGGACCACCACTCAATATATTATTCACATGTTGTAATATGTATAAGACAGGCCGGATCACAACGAACGTTAAAGGCCAATCATGTAATGGGTCGTTAGAAAGGTTACAAACAGAGCAGAAAGTTCACACTAAATTATTAAATCTGATTCAAACTACACCGGTTGTATTATAATATCTCAATATTATTGAAACCTACGATATTAATTTGGAATTGGGCATCGTTAAAATTTCTTCGACAGAAAAACCCAGGAGAGGCTCAGAGTCATATACCAGTGGGAGGCTTTCGATGTTTCAATCGCTCTGAATCGATTAAAGCGAAAATATAGCATTCGCTGTAATCTAAGTAAACAGTTTATTTATCAACATTAAGTGTGTTACATGGCAATTTTTTAGACATTTCTCGGTGGATACACATATACTATACTATTGTTTATGAGCGTTTTTGAGATATTAATATATCATTCTTGGTGAACAATAACATAAATAGATCGTATTTAAGTTAAAACCAGCTTTTGCTGGTGGTTAAAGTGAGGTCCACAACGGAATAACATTGCAACCTGTCAACTTGATCATCCGATATCGTCGAAGGTAACAAACTACATGTGGTTACTTGACCTTCTGATTTATTTATACAATATTAAATGATTTTAAGTTTCCGTTGACAATTTTATCTAATGCAGGTTAATATGTACTGATAGATGGATAGGACGGATAGTAGTTCTATCATATGAGACTCAGTGTCTTAACAAATTGACAGATTAGCCTCTGGGATTTAAAACTCGCTGACAACTCATTCTTTCATATTTGTTTAAGCCGAAGGTCAAAGGTTGAGTGTCTAAACGATGACCAGTGGACTCACTATGATATAATTTGTTGACAAGTTAATATAATGCCGCAGAAAGTCATATCTGTACGCCAGTCACTAAACTGCTGGGGTATACTTAAAACCAGAAGGCTGAAATGGCAGCACTCAAAGATGATTTTGATGATTTGTTCAGGCTTCTGCTGACGTTATTATACAAGGGCGTAGGAACCAGTGAAAAATATGGTGGGGCGGAAGTATCATTCCGCCCCCCCCCGCTTCGCTAGTCAGAAAACCCCTTTTTCATTTCCAAATGAGAAAAAAATCTCATTTGGAGCACCAAATTGCATCTAAGGCCAGGTGAAAATGAAAAATTATTTACAAAATGGAGTGGGTGTTGAAGTGTGCTATATTGCACCAAATTGCATCTGAGGCCACCTGGAAATGCAAAAAATTTCCAATTTCCAGAGGATTTCCAGAAATTCCAGAGGGGGACACCCCCCTCCCCTTAGACCCCTCCCCCAGGCCGGCCATCAGTCTTCAGCCCCCACTCAAAAGTCCCCTTCCTACGGCACTGTTATTATACATTAGTCAGTCTATGCTCATTGTACTAATAAGTCTGTATGTATCGTATAGGTTGTAAACTTGTTTAATAAATAGTGTAAAAAATTCAACGCAGGAACGTGTATTAAATAACAAGAAAAATTGCAATTTGAAAACGTTATGTAAGTAATATCGGCATCGGTGTGCCTAATGAGGGGTGATAAAAGTGATGTATATTCCTTGAAGTTCTATTTATAGTCAGATGCCATCAGTGTAAGGAAGGCGTCTCGTATAACTGGGATCATTGTGGGATGAGAGAGTTGGGGAGTAGTAGGGTGCCATGATGCACGGGAACATCATCTGATGTGCCACGAAGAGGAATTAGCCTAAAAGTACACATATACACGGATATGAGATTATGAGAATACTTGGGTGGGTGGTGGGGGAATGAAAAGGTTCCAGTTTTGTATAATTTTCTTATGTGGTTTTCTCTTACTTTGGAAACTGTCTTGGTGTCATTTCAAATTTGAAATTTGCCTCATTCAACGCTTATCAATGCCATATCAATGAAAATCAAATGCAATTTCTGGTTGGTCCTAAAAATGATGGTGTTCTTTATTCGAGCCCGGACCCACATTGACTTCGTACTTTTGGGGTGAGATATGTAAGAGATCGCTCGCTTTTGTCCATTTCAACAGTTTTATATGAATTTACTCTGCCAATCGTGAAATGCTTTTCTGACAATACTTATAATATACTCACCTTAATGTTTTCGATCACGAGGGGCGACTCCGTCACGTCCCAGTGTATAGCAACCAAGATATTGCTGTACCCTCCTTCAGATAAAATAATGGGTTGTCGTCCCCATGAACCACCTGGGTCCTCGAATTCCTCGAATTCAATAATCGTTGACTTTACCGGAAGGCTACAAACCAAGAGTAGAGAAACAGTCAAACAAACACATTTTGTAACTTCCATCTCGATTTTGCAGTACGTCTCCAGTCTTCTACTGCTCCGTGCAGGCTGTTCAATGTATAAACGACCTTCAAAGTGTTTATCCACCCTGACTAGCAGTCCAGAATGGTACCAATCTTGTACCCCGTGTATAGCCAGTTGACCTAAGCAATGAACCATACAGTCACTCCTCGAAAATAATTCGAACGGTCCCTTCACTTATAATTCCAACAGGATTATTCACACCAAATAATATTTGTGAGTAAAATTATGACCTTACTCCGTTCTTGAGAAGTTTCTGTCGCTGATTGCCGCATGAAATTACTTGTCGAGGGAGGGCCAGTTTACATTTATAGTCAAAAATTACTTCCGTAATGAAGATTAAAAAGTGACTATAGTCTATTTATATTGATACGATAAATGCGAGGGCGCTAACCCTGATCTTGTGCATACACAGTTAAATCAAATTAATCTATGACGTTGTGAATAATGGGATGTAAAGCATCCTGTGTTCTTACTAAAGGGTGATTAATATACCGGCTGCGTGGACTAATCCTGCTACTATGACGACGTAAATTAAAGGCAGAATATCAAGACATTAACACCACTATCTTTTTGTTGTACATTTCAATACCACTTAGATATTTTACCGATTACCAAGTACATAAAGGGGATCAATAAATGTATAGGATAGTCTAGCAGAGCCCGTCAGTTCAAACAGTAGGCCTATGTTAAACATTTCCGCCGGGCGCGATTTTTTATGATTAATTTAGCGCATTTTATCATTACCACAAATATGAGAGAATACTTAACACAGAATTTAGCTTCAGAATAGGAAAATTATAACACCATGTGCCATCTAAGCATACTTCATTTGCAAAGGATTTTCCAAGGGGAGGGGTAACCCCACATCTTAGACCTCTCCCTCAGGACGTGGATTACACTACCGTACAAATCCGCACGGCACTTCCCTGACAAGGTATCCTTTTTAAGATCATTACACGAACAAGTACCATAAATTCGTGCCACCCCACCTTCAACCACCTCCCTCCCCCAATAAAACAAACAAAAAGCAAAGAAAGAAGAAACCAGTATTTAACAGCTTAATTTGTTTCTATGTTTACCTCCGTTCTGCGACATGGCATACTCTAGTTTAGGACTCGGTGGCTAGAGTACTTGCGAGTGAACCAGTCCGCGTGAAATCAGTGGGGCTCCAGTATTTTTCCTGGGGAGGGTAGTGCCAGGTCTGGGACAGCCCCCCCCCCCCTCCCCGACTGAATTCAATCTCTACCAACTGTTGTCCCATGTTACCTTGCTTTGTGCCTTGTTTATAATATGCTTCCTTCTATTTATTTACTCAGACGTGTAATCCGAGGAAGACGACCTATGGTTAACTAAACTTTATTTTGGTTTCCTGATAAAACCCATTTGATCCTCTAAGAATCTTTCATATGTTAACAGTGAAAGCAAAACGTTAACTTTTTACAGTTTCGTTTCTTGTAGAAATGTACACAGCATTATATAGTGTTTGAGTAATGTTACGATATGATCAAAATGAGTATATCACACGCAAGGCAGGTTGTTGAAGTGTTAAGCTAATTATAAACAATATATGCCGACTTTAAAGTATAGGAGATTAAGTACGCACTTTATAAAATGAAATATCTGCTTTGTTAACATGGTTCATGTATTATTTAAAACCTTTTTGTTTTGTTTTTTGACGTCGAATTTGAGTGACGTTAGATAAATACCATCAAAATTGCGAACCAAGACATTGGTAAAACTTTCATGTATCAATTTAAACTTATATCTTAATTGATTTTTACAAATTTCTCCAAAATTCCATACAAATTTTACCCGTTGGTTTGACTAGTCAAGTGTAATTTCAAATAAAGAATATAAATTCTTCGAAATTAACTATATCACATTTTGAGGGACGCGGAAGATACGAATAGGACAAAACTGTGGGTTTGAAGGCTGGGACTAAAGGTTGTATACCTGAAACATGTATATAGACTCGCACGTAAAGTTTATTTCAGTATGCTTGAATGTCATCTTGTGTGAGGCCTTAATTACTCTTCGTACAATATAAACATAGAAATATCACAAACGAGGGAAAGATGGTTATACTGTCGTCTAATCTTTAGGTTTATCAATATAAGCTATAGATATGTAGATCAAGGTTGGTTGGCAACACCTATATCGTTTACATATTAAGAAATTACTGAAAATGAGCATTTCTTCAAGTGTTTAAGATGCTCACTATGGAGAAAGGTCTTTCTAGAATTGATAACCTTTCGCACAGTTTTCAAGAATACTTTGTTTTGTTTAAAACCCACATTTGATGAACATATGCTTAACTGACTTTTGCCATGCAGAGATCACATTACAAGAAGGGAAGTTGTGTCCGCAGTTGAAGTTATCGTATTACAAAACACTCTGCATATTCTGTACAAAGGTTAGGCCTAGAGCAACGGGAAATTACTATATAAGCCTACGTATTGATACGCATGTTCTAATACGCTTTGACCTAATACATAACATAGGCCTCAAGAAAGACTTGGGACCCCTTAACAACTATCAGTTCTACAAGCATATGTAATCCGTTCTTTGCTCATTAATCCGCTTCCTATATAGTCATGGTTTATTTTGGTTTTAATTCCATCAATACAACTTACACTTATCTAGCGTCATACTTTCATTGTGTTACATTTTGTACTTTTCATTCGACTGCCAAGTATTGCTGACGAAGGTCCCAGGGGGACCGAAAATTCCAATATATTTTCTAAAACTTTCTCCTTATTTGTCAATTATGAGTCATATCTTATTTCTCTGGTTTTCTCTAATAATATTTACTTTTGGAGTAAACGTGGATTTCCGTTATATTATATATATATATATATATATATATATATATATATATATATATATATAATATATATATATATATATATATATATAAATATATATATATATATATATATATATATATATATATATATATATATATATATATATATATATATATATATATATATATATATATATGTGTGTGTGTATACCACACCATATTACAGGCTTGGTATGAACCAATCGTGTTTGAAAATTCAATCTGCTGCGTGATAGGAATCCAGTTATGTTTTCACTATTCATTATAATACATACCTACCCTATACCCGACTTTATTTTTCCAGTTATATGCATTCACTGTTTATTTGCTTCAAACACACATTAATATATACAGGCTGGGTAAACTTATAGCTAATGTAACATTATGCTATCGTTGCTAGGGTATCTATAGCCAAGGTATCCATAGTTAGCTATACATGCAACAAACTGTTTACTAATAACATGCATACATATTTATATCACGAGTATGCTCCGTAGTATGCCTCCTATTCATATCATTGATAAATATGAATACATCTTCCCTCACAACGGATACCGATCTTCTCCCCCCCGCCCCTCTTCCACATGTGGTCCATGATGATGCAAACGGCTAATGGAACTTAGTACTTAGAAGCATCGATCGATTGATTGATTAGTTCAGATTTCAACATCCGGGATATATGGAACACCCGGATTATGACGTGACCGATAAAAATATAATGTCACTTTGCCAATATAGTACGCCATTCATGTTTATCATCATGTAGAGTATAACTTGCTCAAAAACGAAATAGCGCTCTCTACTTTACAAAATGCTGCAACTATTTAGAGTTCTCTTGAAGTTGTTGAAGTCTTTGTATGAGAAATATTACAAACACTGTGCATTCTATATGCAGAGTGTAGACCTAACATTTTTCCGTTGATCCTCAACAACTTGAATATGTCGCTTGTGATCGTTATGATTACATCAACGCACGAGTAATTGGTTGGGAGATGAAACCTAACCAAGCACAACTTCATCTCTGCAATACCGTTCTTGTTGTTAGAACATTCTAGTGTTTGTTCTCCATATTTAGGATTTATTCTGCCGTCAGTTAACATTAAATATGAGTTACCTATACTTTAATTGTTTTCTCTCCGTTCGTATATCTTTGCCATATGATCTCGAATCATTAATAAATCTCGGATCTCCGACGGATATAGCTTAGAAGACTTTATGCAGTATCTCAGTCCTTATATGTTATAGTGTCAGTTAAAAGAAGAAAAACATCAGACACAGTGACAATTTTTTTGATATAATTATTAAAAATCTATTCAGGTTTCTAAGATATTCGGTCTCAAATCTCCGGAGTGCTCCTTTAGGGCAAATTGACGATGATGTCGATGTCTTGGTAGCGGTTTTGGGGTTAGGGCTAATAATAACTCAACGAAAACTTTTTAATTTCATTCTAACAGAGCGCCCTCGGTTCACTTGCAAACACTGCGTGTAGTTGTTCTACATAGTAGACAAGTCAACTGACTGACTGATATGTATAATCTAATGGCAAAATTACAACATATACTTACATATGATAGCCTAATGGTAAAATTACAACCTATACTTACATATTATAGTATAATGGTAGAATCACAATATATACTTCCATATTAGATTCTAATGGTAGAATTACAACCTATACTTACTTGTTAGAGTCCACGGTAGAATTACAAACTACACATACGGTACATGTTCAAGTCTAATGATAGAATTACAACCAGTACTTACATTTTATAGTCTAATGGTAGAATTACTATCTAGAGTCTAATGGTAGAATTACAATTTATACCTACATATCATATTCTATTAGTTTGCTACCGAGGAACTGCCCTAATTGCCTGAATTCTAGTTGACCAAATAGTTCAGGCATTGTCATTGATGAACCTCAAATACTTACTGGTCATTTCTCAAAATAATAAATGTGGTAGAATTACAACCGCGCCTAACATCATAGTTTTTATGATCTACAACGTATCGAAATTAAGATTGTGCCTAGAGTTACTTTTTAAAATTTTCTTTTATTTGAAGCCCGCAATCGGTCTCCCACCATGCATTTATTACTATCGACGTGACCCGTAGTTTTAATACAGCTGCTTGCGTTCAGGTGGCAATGTTCCAAAAGTGATAAAAAATAAGCCACCCCTCGTATACCCAGTGTCCCTGCCTTCCTCTTTCCAGGCACCTATCAAAAATGAGACACCGCTCTTATACCTAGTGTCCCTGTCTCCTACAGGCCCCTATCAAGCTAAGACACCCCTCTAATACCTATTGTCCCTGCCTTCCTCTTAAAGGCCCCTATCAAGCTAAGACACCACTCTTATATACCTATTGTCCCTGTCTTCCTCTTATAGGCCCCTATCAAAAATGAGACACCGCTCTTATACCAAGTGTCCCTGTCTCCTACAGGCCCCTATCAAACTAAGACACCCCTCTAATACCTATTGTCCCTGTCTTCCTCTTACAGGCCCCTATCAAAAATGAGACACCGCTCTTATACCAAGTGTCCCTGTCTCCTACAGGCCCCTATCAAACTAAGACACCCCTCTAATACCTATTGTCCCTGTCTTCCTCTTACAGGCCCCTATCAAAAATGAGACACCGCTCTTATACCAAGTGTCCCTGTCTCCTACAGGCCCCTATCAAACTAAGACACCCCTCTAATACCTATTGTCCCTGTCTTCCTCTTACAAGCCCCTATCAAACTAAGACACCCCTCTAATACCTATTGTCCCTGTCTTCCTCTTAAACGCCCCTATCAAGCTAAGACACCACTCTTATATACCTATTGTCCCTGTCTTCCTCTTACAGGCCCCTATCAAAAATGAGACACCGCTCTTATACCAAGTGTCCCTGTCTCCTACAGGCCCCTATCAAACTAAGACACCCCTCTAATACCTATTGTCCCTGTCTTCCTCTTACAGGCCCCTATCAAAAATGAGACACCGCTCTTATACCAAGTGTCCCTGTCTCCTACAGGCCCCTATCAAACTAAGACACCCCTCTAATACCTATTGTCCCTGTCTTCCTCTTACAGGCCCCTATCAAACTAAGACACCCCTCTAATACCTATTGTCCCTGCCTTCCTCTTAAAGGCCCCTATCAAAAATGAGACACCGCTCTTATACCCAGTGTCCCTGCCTTCCTCTTAAAGGCCCCTATCAAAAATGAGACACCTCTCTTATACCCAGTGTCCCTGCCTTCCTCTTTCCAGGCACCTATCAAAAATGAGACACCGCTCTTATACCTAGTGTCCATGTCTTCCTTTTACATACCCCTATCAAACTAAGACACCCCTCTAATACCTATTGTCCCTGTCTTCCTCTTACAGGCCCCTATCAAACTAAGACACCACTCTTATATACCTAGTGTTTCTGCCTTCCTCTTAAAGGCCCCTATCAAAAATGAGACACAGCTCTTATACCCAGTGTCCCTGCCTTCCTCTTTCCAGGCACCTATCAAAAATGAGACACCGCTCTTATACCTAGTGTCCATGTCTTCCTTTTACAGACCCCTATCAAACTAAGACACCCCTCTAATACCTATTGTCCCTGTCTTCCTCTTACAGGCCCCTATCAAACTAAGACACCACTCTTATATACCTAGTGTCCCTGTCTTCCTCTTACAGGCCCCTATCAAACTAAGACACCACTCTTATATACCTAGTGTCCCTGCCTTCCTCTTCATGCACCTATCAAAACTAAGACTCTTACACCTAGTGTCCCTGTCTTCCTCTTCCAGGCACCTATTAAAACTATAAGACATCCCTCTTACACCTAATGTGACGACATTGATTCTAACTATTCGTGCAACATTTAAACCATGTAAAGTGTCAACACTCCTACAGCAACCATGTTAATGACGGAACTATTGTGAGCATTATCATGTATATATTTTCTAGTTGGATGACATGCCGGAGAGGGGGTGTTGGTTGCTAGGGTAGGTTTAATTACTAGGTAGACCTTCTTCAGACATTCTATTATGTGGATATTATATGCCATAAGTGGTGGAGGGGGAGGGGAGGAGTGGTATCCCGTAGTAGCCCTACGGAGGGTGTCGTCACGTTATCTGTGGGGTAGGGAAACTTTGGGACGGCTCTAATTGCTTCACTAGTTTTAACTATAACTGGGGAAACCACCTTTCAGTTGTGTTTGCAATCTAACCATCGCTATGACAAAATCTTACTTTTGCCTCTTGAATTGATAGTAACGCCTAACTCTTGAGGTTCCGTTCCTAGGGATTAAACAGGGTTATTCCCTCAACAGGTTAATGCGGTATATTGCGAAAACGTCTCAGCGTCAATAAGGTACTGTTTATCATAAATATGAACGTTGACGGCAGAGGGAAAATCCCAAATTTCCTTGTTAAATAAATGATTTATCGGTTAGTTTATTATCAAGCAAACACATTAACCCCTAATAGGAGATATAATCACCCTTTAGTTTGTGTACATTTTGTGATTTATACTGTCGATTTATTTACAAGTCAAGAACTGTAACTGTTTAGTCATTCTCAGACAACAATTCCGCTCAGCTACTTACTTTAGTTAGAGAATAATCTCCTCAACTGAGACGCTTCAGAGCACTCGACAACAGGGGCGTCGTGCGAAAATAAATTTTGGGGGGCCCGTGAGCAGGTGATGACTATCTAAGTGGAGCGCCACCACAGGTTGGAAAAATTTTCGTCTGGCAGACCCCTCAGATTGCAGGAAACGGCACTTCCCGTGCCTTATGGCAGTAAGCAACACCCCTAAAATTGATAAAAATTTCCGGCAATTTTTTATTTTGGGAAATATTCTTGAAGGAAGTGATCGCAAATCATTCCTCAGTTTACCAATTCCTCGTCTCCCAGAAGGGCCCAAAATTGAAGAAATCGAAACATTTTTGTGTTGGCTGATCCATGATCGCCGCACATGCCCGTGAGAAGTGGTGACTGGGTGAAGAAAAAGCTATGCCGTTTGAAAACATGGGCAGAAAAAGCGAAAGTAGCGAAACCTAAGGTAAAACGTGCGACAACGAAGTGATTATTTTCCAGGTTAATTGTGACTGTATTTGAAATGATTATTATTATTCATTTTTTTCGAAACTACCTATCCCGAATGGCATTACTAATCCCGATATGTCGTCTTTGAGGTGTGTGGAAAATCCGCAACGACCATCAAAGAGCTATTGACTATTTAGTCTACTTTTCGATTTCGAAAACACTTTTTTTTTTTAAATTATGACAAAATTGTATGACACCTTTGACAAAATTTGGGGGGCCTGTGCCCCCCCCGGGCCCCAATGGGCACGACGCAACTGCTCGACAATAACATTCTAACTTTTCCAGAGGACTTATCATTATTTCTCATATCTTTTTCATGATTATCGATATTATTCAACTAACAATACTGCAGAGAAAAGTGTTCTTTCTCTCATCAATTTCCAGGATTTAATCTTTCCATAACGGTAAGCTATTGTTATCGCTAAGAGTCGATGCCAGCCATTTTGCTCAGCACTCTTCACCATTTGTTGTGTCATATATGGGTCGGACATAACTATCACTCACTTAGGTAGGTCTATATGGAATAATGCAATGTGAATTAGATCCGTATTCTATATCACAAACCCAACCATTATTAAAATGGTACCGGTACGTGTTGGAGATGCTAATTCCGATGATCATCTCTCCTAAGCAATCTTGACTCTGGGTGATATCTTCTTTGTTTCTTCGTACACTAGATAAGGACTTTGAGCAAGTTTAACAGTATCATCACAGGAACCAACATGCAATTGTAATTAATATTTGATTCTTTTGTTATGGCTATTCTGTTTATGTTTCGTGATAAGATGTTAATTACAAATGTGTTACCTATACAATGATGAAGTGTCCTACATTACCACAACATTACGACATATACACTGGCGTTGATGTCGGTATACAACCACGGACATTACTAATACCTCCAACTTTCACACTAATTAACTTACTCAAACTACAGAAATTGAATAGAAAAGTAAGATCCCCCAACAGCAATATGACAAGTCAGGCATTGCCCCTTGGAACAAGGATATATCTCAAAAATGAAACAAGACATTCCTTGCCAGTTTGGGCAGTTGCTCAAACAAAACTCACCATCACCAGAGACATTCAAATCAACATCCTTTCATTAAAGCCCATTTTTCTTGGTGACGTTCACGAAACACTTTATCATGTGAATTGATGGCGAGAGAATGGTTTAGCCACCTACGCAGATCCGGCTCTAAAGAAAATAATACTTGGTAAGATAGAATTACTTTCGATTTTATGTCTGATTTTATGTACAGAGCCTCCATGATAACCTTAGAGATTACCTTTATTCACATCTAGATAGACCCCCGACCCCCCCCCCCCCCCCAAAAAAAAAAAAAAAAAAAAAAACACAGAACAAGAGAGCAATCCTCGGAGTTTCATATCTCATCGCAAAATCACTGTAAGGAGTGTTTGCTCAAGGGATACATAACGATTTATAAGGTAACGAACGCCGTACTGGACAAACCACCATGACATCGCTATGGTTCACACACAGCTCCTATTGTGAAAGCTTTGTAAACAGCAGGCCCACATAGCCGAATAAATTGCTTATTATAGCTATGTTGGACTCTGACGTTATCAGAAGGTTCTTTCCGCGACCAACACGTGTAACGCCAGCAGTCCCTTACATTTCAGGTTGTCCGATTTTCTCAAACACATATCATATAGTACAACATAATTTAATGCATCTGCCTGGAAGGTTAACCGAAGTCCCTAAATTAAATGGCCTCTCTGATGTGTTTTATTATTATTTTACTTCTGTATGTCTCCTGAGATCATTATTATGTTTTATACTTGATAAAGATGATGATATAGATAGCAATAATGCACCGCTTTATAACTTCGTAGGTGAAACAGATTTCGCAGCGAGAGCTTGCAGTTGGGATGGGGAATAATTGATAAAACTTCGACATCTTCTGGCTCAAATCTAAACGGCCAAAAGCGAGAAATGTTGACTGTGCCGTGATAACCCAATCCATCGGCTATCATACTCTGTGACATATCAGTTGAAACGTTCTATGTGTGTGATATAGCCTATGGCGATCTTGGAAAATAACAAATTTAGTTTGCAAGTTATTGGTGCAATTAATTGTGGTATACGACACGTACATCTACCCGATGTTGGAGACTTTAGTGGGGGTAATGACCGGCTGCTGATAGCAACAAAACATGCTGTGATTTTCAACTATCATTTTATACACTACTAAACATGCAAGAACTATGATAATAATTTCACCTACTACTGAACGATCCTCCTCCCTTCTTTTTCCTTTGTCAAAACAGCTACATCAGGAAGTAATTAAGCAACTTAAAACAAGAAGAATATATTTTGTTTTAAAGTAAAACAGTTGAAATAGGTAGACATATCTATAGCTGTATCGATGAGAATAGAATCGGGATAAGCAATATTCATATTGTTGTTGCTTACAATGATATCACTGCGGGATACAGATATCCATCTCGTTATGTGACCTTCACATTTATTCGGGAGCTGACACCAATTAATTACCCCCTGGATTGCACATCACCGCCAATAATTGTGACCTGTGTTCACATGTATTGTTTCATGAGAGCTAGAGTGAGGGAAAATACCCAAAAAATTCCCGTCGGATAAAATATTTAACGATAAGAATTACATTACTTCAGGGTCTCAAAAAGGGTCGATGATACATTTATACGTCTGCAAAGTTACTTGTACTTTTAATGTAGGCTACTTCTTAGTATTGGGGATTACTTTGCCTGAAAAAATTATATTAAAGGATACATCTCCTTTTTGATGCCACCTGAATGTTCTCACGTAGAAGATTTTTGAAGAGGATAGGCAATCATAAATCTCACTGAAACCTTCGCTTGTTTTGGAATGCAATGTGTATGTCTGTCTGTGTACTATTGCGTGGGTGGGACAGCTTTAAGGGACACGGGTTACCGTGTCGCAACCGTATACCTACCTAGCTCAAATTGAATATATCTAACATGTTACAGAATCAGCTTTGACGACGGAGACGTGTTGTTTGGGAGGTAGGGGCGCGGGGATGGGGCGCGGGGATGGGGCGGGGGGGGCACTACCCATGAATGATTATCAACACACAAAAAGGTTTTTTTAATCCGTATATCCATTTGCTCTTGGGTACCATATTTGAGTTTGTTAATGCATATTAATTATATATTTTTATGTATATGTTTATATATTGTTTATATTTTATATTCGGGATCATTATTATGGCATTTAATTTATATTTTATTTTTACTAACTAAAGTATATTACAGGTTGTGTACCAGCTTTTGGGGTAAGTACATATTCACTAGCAAAATTACTATTGCTGGCCTTCCATCTGTCACATTTTATTGTCATTTACGACTTTGTTTTCTATCTGCCCAAAAGCTTAAGTAAACTACAAAGGCATTTCCCCAAAGATCATAAGTAATATGTATTAGGACTTCTTGGCTACCAAATAGTATTAATGGGCTTTATTTCACACTTCACACTTCACAACTATAATTGACGTTGGTTTCAACGGAACTAAACTAAAGGTATTCATATTTGCTTGTCATAACTGGGTTTTTTAGGGGGTGTGGGGGTGGGGGTGGGGTTGGGGCGATGGGGTTGGGGCGGTGGGGTGGGGTGGGGGTTGACCCACTCTTTGATAACGCCAAATGCAACCAGCGGTAGTATGTGGTAATAATCCTGAGAATAAAGTGATCTGAAAATGTAAAGTGTTGAATTTAGTAATGCCCTGCAGAAAGTGATATAAATATTTAACAGCGAACGATAACTGTGACCTGAGGAACCTCTGCAGTCTCTGGTGAACCATGGAGTTTGTTTATAGCTCCATGGATGAATGATAAAGGTTCAGTTTGTTTATACGATCCAGTGACTTCTGAGTAATTTGATAACATCTGGGGGTGATAACTACTTGCTTCTTTATGTAAGACGCTTCTTGAAAAGACCTGTACTTTTGAAATAATGTTGAGGAATTTTCGATTGTTTACGTCGTACCGTATATACGTGTTATATATTTATGTACTGTACACCAGCATTTCTTGTAATAATCTGTCAGCCAGTGGAAGGCCCGCTGGTTTTACTTGAGGGGGATGAGGAGGGTGGGGTGATGTGAGGGGGAGGGGTTGAAGCCAGAAGTATGCCTGGTGTCGCCCCTGAACTCTGCACATGTTATATAATGATACAATTTAGTCTGTTACTTTCAGGATGATTACTCCTTATTATGTCCACCTTAGGGAACAAAAGTAAAACACGTTGAGCAGCCTGAATAATAAAATCATGTTTTTGCTGAATGATAAGTGAATCCAGGTCTTTTGGTATACAGTTTTCTTCTTCCATTATGGTGGTCCGGTAATTATATGTACAGAACCCAGGTAATATATTGTACATGGACCCTCAGCCATCCTATTAATCTCCCCCCCCCCCCCACTTACCACCACCTCACCACCACCTCACCACCACCAGTTCCTTCCTTGAACTCCTTTCCTCTGTATCACAGCTTACGTTACAAATCCAAATTACTTAAAGAATTCCTGGAAACGAAATGCTACTGTACTTTGCTAGAATGTAAATTTTTCTAATTTCCCCCCGAGGTACTTAAAAAAGTGCAGATAAACTAAAGGAGTTTCATATTCCCTCGTTATGGAAGTTCACTCCCCGGTAAGCGACCTGGTATCCGTAAGGTTTATTTTCTTTTCAACTAAACAGTCTCACATACCACGTTTACATGTTGATATATTCCCGGTCGGTAACCTTTGAAGATACATTAGAGGTTGTCTAAGGTGAACACCACGACTTTAATTCTTAGCTGTTCATCACATCTGTGGTGAAAGTACTCTTTGGTGACCGTCGCATGTCTTGTTCAATCAATCGATACGGTATGATCATGTAGTAAAATAAAATACATTTTTCAATGAGTGATCTAAGATTATGAATCGAGAATAAATGATGCGATAATCCAGAATTATGAATAGTTAGAACACAGCAATGTCGCCAGAAAACTCAAAGCACACGATGATACATAATTTTCGACGTATGATTCGACTTTCTTAATCGATAATAGAATAGTAGTACCAACAAGTAATTTAGAATTATCAATTGATACGATAATTATTTGATTGATCCGAAAAAGCAAAAAACAAAAGCAAAAAAACGTATGAATGCGAAACATGTCATTACAAAACATCAAAGCAGGCAGTATTGGGGACGAGTCATATTCGAGATGTTCGATATCATATTAATATAAGGCAAGATAATCATTCTACATTTCTTGATATTAATTAAGTGGGCTGTGGCGAAGTTGGAAAATACAGTGGAACCATTCAAAAGAACGTTTACATATCAACCAATCACCCATAAGCTTCTGAATCGTGTAAAACTACATTACGTATATAAGAAGGACTGCAGTGGCTAATAGGCTGCATGACAGCGTTTTGGAAGGTTTCAGTTCATCTCTCGATGAAAATCATTCGAATCGTAGTATGATGAAGAAACATTTTCAAAAATTATTTTGTTTACAATTTCACACGATTTTACTGCAGGAAAAAAGCGACCCATGTTATCTGTATCTCTAACATCGATGTACCGAATCTGTTCATATACTTTATAACAGTTGTTGATAAAACAGTTTCACTACGAGGTTACAGGTAATCCATGGGACCTTTCGTCTAGTAATCCATGGGACCTTTCATCAAGTAATCCATGGGACCTTTCATCAAGTAATCCATGGGACCTTTCGTCTAGTAATCCATGGGACCTCTCGTCAAGTAATCCATGGGACCTATAGTTCCAAACAGTTTTAATGAGCCAATTGAATCTTCTATCATTAGATAGAACGACTTGTACTTAGCGGATTATGTTTCTCAACTTGAGAAACGTATGTCTAAGGTCAGACAATATTAAAAGAGATACGGTTGTCACAAGGTGATGGGTGAGACCGCCCCATTAAACGTGTGTCACAATGAGGGTGTATTGGAGTAGGCCTACAGGTCGCATTCGAATCATGCTATGTGACGTAATGTTTGTACCCTACAGTTTAACCATGTTTTTCATTTAATTTCCTTTCGACTTTGATATCATTACCAAGCTAGCTTGGCCCATGCAGACACTACTAACCTGCAAGCTACTGACCTGGCTGAAGTTAATACTGCAGATGGATAGCAGTATAAATCTAAACAGAGTGAGTTCTTACATGGTTTGATGACTGGTGATCATGTGACATAATACAACAACGATGAAATATAGATAGAGGGACATTGCTTGTTGTTAGTAATCTATTTTACATGCACAACCTACCAATAAAGAGCTGAATTTGTATTTGTAATAGTTAACCCGATGAGATCCATTTGATATTTTGACATTTGGAACTCTGATGACCCCAAATGACTTTAGACCTCCACCCAAAATAATAGGGTTCTTTCACTCACTATAAGAAAGATACAGGCCAAAGATGAGCTGTGATTTTCAGATTTTGCCCTCTGCTGACCAAATGACCTTTGACCTCCACCTAAAATATTAGGATTCTTATATTATTTATAAGAAATACACATGCCAAAGATGAGCTGTGTCGTACCTATCTGGGGATATCGTGTTTACAAGGTTTGTGGCCTTACAGAGTGTCCTCTTTGATGACCCAAATGACCTTTGAGCTCCACCAAAAACAGTAAGGTTCTTCTACTCTTCATAGGGAAGCCACATGCAAACTATGAGAGCCAATCAAGTTCATATCTGGAGATATCGTGTTTACAAGGATTTCAAGTTTTGACCCCTTGTGACCTTAAAGTAGAACGATAGTGACAGAAAAAAAATCTCCCATTTTCATATATAATGTAGTTTATATGTTACCAAGAAACATATTTTTTTAATTTTCCAAATAGCACACCGGAAAGTTATAAAAAAGGGAATTAAAACATCGTTTTTCGTCTCCGTAATTTAGGAATTTGCAAACACTGCAACGACCTTGAACAGCCCTCAAGTCAGTGAATGACGTCACTGTGATGATCTTTTCTGTTGTGCACTGTTCAGTACGGAGCTGTGCGTGCATTTCGTGTCAGCATAACTATTATTTTAGTTTAATTTTCCGGCATAATGTTCAAGACATATATAGATATGAATATCATGGTGTTTCTTGATTTCTTCACCACGTGTTTACAAGTTTTTTACGAAATTTCGCAACGATTTCCCAATATCTGAAGAGGTAACTCGCAAGCTGACCCAAAGTAACGTAAATCTCATCAAGATCACGTTTTTGGCGGGTTTTACACAGAGTGCTGTATGAATGTGCTCACTTACCAGTCAAACTGGCACAATAACAATAGTGATGATAGTCTCAAACGTAGATTAGTATAACATCCAAAAGAAAATCCAAAGTTCTAAACAAAGTAGATTCGCTTGTATGCACTAGGCCTAGTACTGTAAAACATAAACGTTCCTTGTTCCGTGCGTCATTAAATCCAACAGAAAGGTTTCATTGAGCTTGAAATACAACCGAATTCGAACTCAATCGAGTAGTTAGTCTAGCTCGAACAATTTTCTCACTACATGCAATGCCTATTGCGTTTATTCACATGCATGCCTCTAGGTTTGGGCTTCAGGAGGAATTGTATTCTATAGCCCAACTTCACGTAGGTCCGCAAACGGTACTTTCACACTGTGCAAACATAAGTGACAGTGTGCGCTACCGTAAGTATATACTTACACGATGTTTTGCTTCGCTCGAGCATACACACATTTCCTATTCGTATTACATTTGAAGTGGTTTGGAGGGTATGAACACATCTCTGCCCCCCCAAAAAAACTCTGCCTAAGCGACGTCCATGCCCCAATTGAAATTTGCACGTGGATTCTCTCCTCACATAGTCATTAGGTTGTTCACGTCTGACAAGTCTTCCAGTTCCAACACTTACTGTTGCATTTATCGGGATATATATAAATAATGCGGCATAAAAGCATCAATCTTTCAAACTTTTTTTACTTTAGTGACCTTGCCACATGCAAATTTTAATTGGGCCCGAGATGGCTCTATGACCGATTATTCCGTAATTTACATTGGGGCAGTCGGCTTCACTAAAACGACAAGAAAAAGCAGGAACAATAACACCTTATTAAAATTACACCGTTAAATGTCTCCCGCAGTATATCAAATCTCCTCTCTTCCCTTTCAATGTTACGTTTACGTTTAAGTTAAAAAATCGATGAGGGGCTCTTGTCCCATTTCCGGCTAAGGCCCATATTTATTACAGCGTTAGTGCTGACTTTATCGCATGAGTTTCAAAGTCGGCCTTAAAATTCGTTGATTCATTGACGCACATTGAGGTAGGCCTACTGCGCTAAACATGGCCTCCAACATATCCGAATCCGAGGTTGAAGTCGAAGAAGAACCAGCTGGTGGCTACATTGAATTGGAATGCGTAGCTTCACCCTTCAGCGATTCTTCATCATCTTCGGAGCGTGAATCAGAAAACGAAAATGATGACATTGAACTTGACGGAGTTGGAGACGATGCAGACGAAGCTCATGTGCCTCAAATGGGAGTAAATCCCTATTTATTTGAGCCACTTCTTCTGTGAAGTGGGCAGAACAAACTTTCACATTCTTGCCATGAGAAACTCCTGGTGCGATGAAGTCTTTCCTGGTTCTCCTCACAAATCGTATCCAGAGTTTCCGATATCTCTCACTACTTTTTTCCGTTTGGAAAATTGAAAAAACTTATTGTAGAGTCCACATTCGTTCTGATGCATCCCCCTACAACGCAATTTCTTGGCATTTTTCTAGTGGTTTAGGTTGTTTGTCGAGTCCAATATAGAGTAGGTTGCAACTAAACTTACACACTAAGTGCACACTGCTGCAGTACACTACGCCGAGCTCACTTTGTTATCATCATAATTACGTCACATGTCACTGTAGATCACGTGATCATCATATCGCTTTTCGCGAAAAGCCCAACTTTTGTTTAAAAAATCAACGAGTTTAGGAATTTATTTTAAGCCTTTCCCAACATCGGATTGACTTGAATTTTCACATGTGTAAAATGGAAACCAACTAGGATACTCTTGAATAAAATCGTATTTTTTCGTCGATGCTTAAAAATCACTATCGTTCATCTTTAAATGAAATCTGATCTACACCAAATTTGGTAAAACTTTACACCACATCATACAATGAATATATGAGCTGATGTTATGGTTCTGGATATACAGCGTTTTGAGATTTTCATATTTTGCCCACTGCTGACTCAAGTGACCTTTGACCTCCACCGAAAACAATAAGATTCTTGTACTAATTATGAGGAAGCAACATTGCAATAATGAGAACTGCAAGTGTTACCTATCTTGAGATATCGTTTTTAAAGCTAGGGCGTCGTATACACACACACACACGCGCGCTCATTCGCCAACTTGACTGCATAGGTTACTTGTCTGTCTACGGCAAGTAACCAAAAAGTAGCGGGTGCGATACTGAGGTCATTGAAGCCTCTTTATGTGATCTGTATGGACGAGCCAACATACTTTATTAACAGAAAGATACAGTTGAAATTGTTGATTAATAACCCCAAAAACTGAATGAAATTAGACAACGACGTCATTTCGACACAATTATGGTGCTTGCATGAAAGAGGGAGGCCTTGAATAAAGAGATTCTGTCCTTGCCCTTGTCTTATATATGATAATGAGGCATATCCCAGAGGAACTTTACCATTATGTACAAAGAAAGTAGAGTTAGGATTAGGTCTTCCATTTTGGTATGTTTATTCAATTCTTTCAAAAGCGAATCGTTCAATTAAGAAATGTCCTTAGCATTTGTCTATATCGTTCCTTTTGGACACATTATTGTATAAACTAAGCATTTGCATGTAAATGTGATCTAACTACGTAATGAGAAACACACTTTTCGGAATGTATGTAAGCTTCGTTTAGAAAGAAAAAGAATTTGATGAAAGACTTAGCCTACACGTGATATCATTGTACACTATACATCATACGAAAAGTAACAAAAAATATAAAAATATATAAATACAAGCCATCATAACCCAATTGCTCTAATGGTGGGGCGAAAGGTGGTTAATTCACTGTTTTTGAGTCAATGCTTTTACTTGGTGAATCGATGTGGCTTGAGTGACCAAGAAATGTTCATGAAACGAATTAAAGGTTTACAAAAACTGCTTATCGCCAAAACATCATTAGGAGTTTTTGTCTTACGGAAAAGCAGGTCTTACTATCTAAACCGTAGTGAATTCTTTCGCAAATTGAATTCTGCTCGCAAAAGGAGAAATACATTTTATATTATAAGTTTGCAATACTAATGAGCATCCAATAAATGTCCATTTTTTGAGATATTGAACTTGGTCCGATTCCTAGTATCTGTTATTTTTCTTGACACTTTCATGGCTTACATGCATGTGTTTACGTCCTTCTCCTTATTTATACTATAGTCATACTACTACATGGTGACATTTTAGCATCAATTACATGTACACTTGATTTCATACTATGCAGTAAAAATAAAACAAAAGTAAAAATTTAAGTTGCGTATAAATGACGAAAAACTGTCATGGAGCAAATGTAAATGGTCGGATAAGAAATGTTTGAAATTCTCTGCGTAGGACTAAACCAACTAAATTTGTATTTACAATACCAACCTTATTGTGCGTATCATCTTCAATTGTTACACTATAGTACGTTTAACTAGAACATGTATATTTCACAACTTTTTACTAATCTTCTCCAAAGTGATAATGAACACAATCATTGCATAATACATGGTGATCAATGCCTTACTAAATCAAGCCATACTAGCGACGCTATACAGTCAGTTACGCCATACCATAAACCCAATGATTACAGATACAGATTATATACAAGGCGACCTGACGCCACCTGTAATTATATCAATTCAGAGTATTTTCCTTTACAGTGAACTTGTCGCTGCTTTGCGTAATTCTATGTGTCGCAGGCTCCGATGTGTCTTCCTCCTATGTGTCTCAGACTCTGATGTTATCCACTAATATCATCAGCGACTTTACATTCGAAATCTCTTAAATAATGACTTCTTTTTCACGATCAAAAATCCTCGATGATAATGGCATTTTCCGCTGGTCCACGTGGATCTGATCGCCTGACCACCTGTGGGGTAACACGTGACGGCGAAGGTTTTAAAAATATCACACTACTTGATGATCCCTTCCTCGAATGTTTCCACCATTGAATTAAAAAAATACCAAGTATCACAACACCGATAACGCAAACCGCACCGATAAAGGACGGTGTTCCCATTACTCCTTTCACGGTATCGATGAAGGATACTTCTGTCGAACCGTCCTTATCATCGTCGACGGTTTCTACTTTAATTTCCTCAAATACCACTTTCGCTACATTTGAAACGTCAGCAACGTTACCAGAACTGTCAATAGTTTTGATAGTGATGTAAAAAACAGCGCCGCTATTTTCGCTGAAATGTAGCTCGATAGATTCACTGGAGAGTGCTTCTTGAGGTGAAGTCACAGTTCCAGACAAGAGTGAGTCGAAGGTAACAGGTGTAGCAAGATCGAAATCTTGTGAGTCTTCAGTTTGACTAAACCTGACGTCGTACCGTGCAGCTGAAGAGATTAACAATTTAAAAGTTCATATTAATGTAAATTGGATGTTTTCAGGTTCGTAATCTTACCTTGGTAATTTGATTTTGATAACTAAAATGTGGGAACAACGTCTGGACACAAATCATTGACAGGACACAATTTTGGCATATTCTGTTGGAATCTAACATAATAATGATACTTAACAATCCTACATGGATGCTCTGTTGAAGTTGTTTTCATTCTATGATTGTATATAATGCACGTGATGCAAACGTTATACATGCGGAGATGTAGTATCGCATGTAATTTGTACTGGTGTCTCTATTACGTAAACAAGTCGACATTATTCGGATGTATTAGGAAAAACAAGTTTACCTTTGCCAATCATAAAGTCTTCACCTGGTGCTGTCCATTCTAGGTTCACTGTCCTTATATTCACTGACGTAATGGTGACGTCATCAATAGGGCTTGGAGGGATGCCAATGACTGTGAATGTCTGTGCACTGATGTATTGTTCGAAGTATGGTATGGCGTCACAACCACCAACTAGTGAACACAATGAACCAGAAAGCCACTTGGATTAGTCATTCCTTGCCACATGTTGCGTAAGAACATTTAACAGTCAAAATGGAAACAAGAGTTATGTTGACTATGACTCACTTCAAGTGATTAGCGATATTCTTGCAAACATGCGGACTTACCTATCACGTACGAAGTCCATCTCAGTTATACTTTGGCAGTTATCATGTTTAAACGCTTTACATGTTGTTAATTCTGTTGACCTGAAATGACCTTTGGCCTCTACAAATTTCAAAGGATTATAGTTGCACCTAGCGGGATCTACATACCAAATATGAACTGCAACCATGTTGTACCTTATAAGTCATCGGGTTTACAATGTTTTCAAACTTTGACCTCTGTTGACCTCTAATGACACTTGACTTCTACCAATGTCAATAGGTTTCATGTATTTACTATACAATACATGCCACGTATCAAGTTCAAACAAGATGTATTTTCTGAGTTATCTTGTTTGCAAGGTTTTCAAACTTTGCCTTTAAATGAACAGTACGGTAACTGTCACCAATTTCAATAGGATTCTTGTACTCATCAATCAGAATCTACATACTAAGTATGACTTATTGTGTTTACAAACATGTGTCACACACACACGTACCGACGCACCGACGTACGCTCGCGCGTGCGCACAAACATAAACACAAACCGTCACCATCGTGTAGATTCCTTCTGCCTCCGGTAAATGAATCCAAAAGAGACAACAATATAAACAAAAGTACGCTACTAACTTGAAGCCTTCAGGTTTGCATTACTCTCACAACATTATATTAACTAGCTAGATGTTGTTGGCACGTTCTGGGAGGCTCTGGCACTCCTAATTATTCACATACGTTTAAGAAGTGTTCATTTTGGAGTTCTCCGGCAACATTACACAACGAAATGTAAAAAATCATCATTTTAGGGGGGCTAAATGTAAAATGTTTGTTTACATTTGAGAATGATTGAACATTATTCGAATTTCTAGAAATACCTGGAGGCAAATACTGATAACATTTAAAGATATATAGTATTATCATGGGTTTAAATATAATTATGATCATTACTTGGAAGAAAGACACCAGAACAAGGAGGTCATCTGGGTATATAAACAAGCCACTTCTGTGCCCTTGATGTTATCAGATGAGCAATACTTTGTGATTAATGCTCATACATGACAAAATTACATATATGCGCGAGCCAGTGCATCTATGGTGGGGTCTATTGCAATACGAATATTGCATTGATATACTTCTGCTCCCTGATGCTTTTACTAAGAAGGTTTAATGAAAAAATGATATATATATATATATATATATATATATATATATATATATATATATACAAATTGAGCATCGTTTGAGTGGCGAGAGAAACACAAATACGAAACGTATCTGTTACCACGAAGGTATACAACTCCATGTAGTTACAAAGAAAATGCAGATTGCAATGTAAATTGGTAATGTGATTACCAGACTCTCCATTAGTGTTAACTTTAGCGATGCAGCTACGATCCCCACTTGTTACATGGACTGCAACTGAATAGTCTCCTTCGATTGTAAAGTCATTGAAGTAACCAGAATATGAACCATCATTTATCGACTCATCGGCATCTGAGAAGATACAAATGAAATATATCGATTAATCAACAATCTATCAATCAATCAATTCCGATAATCAACCAAGCAAATTCTATTCATCAATTCCTGCAGGATATTTACGGTATTTGAGAATCACACAAATTACCAGCTGATTATTACTAGAGCACACTTCATCTACCTTCCACCCGCCCGCCCGCTTCGCAAACCTCCCCTTGCCCCCCCCCCCTTCTGTCGCTCCTTGGAAAAAATTAGTATTTTTACATTTGTAATTCCAATTTACATAATTTTGTGTTACCTGTCTATAACGACGTGTTTGATAGTTATGTATGTATTGCATGTTTGTATTCTAGATCCTCATGCAAGCATGAACTCGCCAAGAAGCCTCCTTGGCTTATCAAAGCCGCAAGCTGGCCGAAGTCAGTCTCTTACATTCATATTTAACGTCCATGATTATGAATTGTCAATTGACAACAACTCTGATCAAGAAGTGGGTATAGTACCTTTTCCGTTGTCAGTAAGTTGCCAACTTGCGGTCATACCGTCAGGAAAAATAGCGTTGGCTTCCACTAGGCTGACATTTAGAACTGGTCTTTCATTCTTGGTTAGAATTGTAAACAGGGATACACCTTCTTCTACTGTAGTAAAATTAACGACGATGGGTTTTAAGATGGCGCGAGCTTTAAGATATTCGTTGACATAAATGGATTGACCATACGTAAGAACAGGACCGAGAAAAGTTGAAAACACCTCAAGTGATATATTCTGTTCGACGAACGAATTTATCTCAAGTTCATCTAAAGTCTGCAAATAAAAGATTCGGATAAAAAGGCTTCTCAAATAATTTAAAAAATCAACTCATTTGAAAGTACAAATGTAGGCATATGTAATTAAGTATACTTTAGGTATATGGTAGGCTACATACATACGTACGCACATGTGTGGCATCGAATCAATTTTAGCATAGCAACCAAAAGTTCTCTATTAAACAAATATCGATGCTCTCATCACGAGACTATAGTTGCGTTTGCGACCATGATCCTTAGCCAAGAAAATACACTAACAAAACATGTTGCATTATCGTGGCAACAGAGGACACGATTCCAGCGACTATATCTTGTTTTCAACTCAAACAGAAAATACGTCCCAAAATTAGTATCAGTAGTAAAAATCAAGATCACCGTCTGCCCAGGATGTTGTATGTAAACGAAGGCTAGGATAAGTCCTGATTGATAGAACAACTGAGGAAAGAGTGCCAGGTATCTTGACCATTGGAAAGGTACTAAACCCGTCTCAAAGTTGATGACAGATAACAGCGGAAAATCGTCTAAGCCCACTTACAATCCCCAAACTTAAAACAGTCAAGGAAGCAGTCTGTCATATTGCTTCTTCAATATTCACTTCAATATTCATGTTGTATGTAAACGAAGGCTAGGATAAGTCCTGATTGATAGAACAACTGAGGAAAGAGTGCCAGGTATCTTGACCATTGGAAAGGTACTAAACCCGTCTCAAAGTTGATGACAGATAACAGCGGAAAATCGTCTAAGCCCACTTACAATCCCCAAACTTAAAACAGTCAAGGAAGCAGTCTGTCATATTGCTTCTTCAATATTCATTTCTGAACTCAAGACTTATATTTGCCTGAAATTTTCCCAGCTATTAACGTGATGAACCTGTTTCGGAAATATAGAACTGGTACTTACAGTAGGTAAATGGTGACCAATATGGCACAATTTCAAAGTACCCTCCCTAGTGTGAAATGTAACAGCCCCCTACCAAATGTCAAATATGAAATTGCAGAAGAATGCCCCATTCCCAACCCCCTCGTCAACATAGATTGACAGGAAACCATTGTAACCTGTGTAACTTTGCGAAAGAAGGTATTAAATATGTTAAGTATTTGTCTGCCTAAATGCAGGTAGTATAGGCAACAATTACCCAACTACAATATTCATCAATTCTGTAGTTGGGTCAGTTATGTAACTTTACATGTTAACCACTGACCACCTCAAATAACGTTAGATTTCAGTAGAAACAAAGGGCTCTTGTACTCAATAAGTTGGGTCCTCGTGAATTGAAGCTTTCTATTTTGAGTATGAGAGCTTACAACGTTTTCAGAAGCCTGCACAGAAGCCTCAACAGAAGCCACCACAGAAAACATTTTTTGACTAAATATGGTGCATCCACATTGTAAATATCAAGGTCATCCACCTTAAGGTGTGTGTGTTATTGTGTTAACAAGGTTTTCAGACTGTGACATCTGTTTATTTCAAATGACCTTTGACTTCCATAGAAAGAAAATGTTTCGTCTACTCAATAAGGTGCATTCATGTACTAAATATGGAATTTAGCCAACCTCCAATTTGTAAATTAACGTGTTCACCAGGTTTTTGGACTTGAATCTTCCACAATGATCTTCCACCTCTATAGAAAAACAATACATTTGTAACTACCACACCACCACACACCACACGCAATCACCATCAAATATTACTTCTACATTCTGCAAGGAATAACAAAGTAAGTGGGATTTGGTGCGAATAAAGTATAACATTCACCATAATTCAGGCTGCCGATTTATGCTCTTTCTCTTACCTCTGTATAAAATACTGCATCCAAATATTCTTCAGTAAAGATGATTTCTTCCGGTACACATACGCTGTTCTCACAAAAACCACTGATGTTCAGAAACGCTGCATTGTTACTCTTTATTCTGACCAAGGCCGCTCGATTAGAAAAGTCCCCTTCAACTCGAAAACTTAAAGGATTTAAGTCATCCACTTCCTTCATATCTACGGCTAAAATCTGAACAAAAAATAAAATAAAGCTATCTTAAACACGAGAGAGTACTAATTTATAAATCCATACTACAGAACCGTCACTTTCATACGAGAAACACCATTACTCCCGTCGAATCAGTGAAAATATATCAAGGTGTTGTAAATGATGAAAATGGGAATGTTCTGTGTTATTCGACATATTTCCAATACATGTATATAATATCACAATGTATGCAGCACAATTTCAACTAGAGAAGATGCATAGATTGTTCAAATCAGTGACGTTCGCAGGATTTCAAACTTTGGAAGGGGGGGGGGGGGAGGGGCTTACCAACTACCAAGTTCAAGTATATTCACTCAAAAGAGCCCGTGACAGGAACCGGTCGTGGGCACAGTACGCATACACCCTGAAGTCTGCTTAGTACTGATTGTTTAGATTTACTCTCTTTAACATTATTATTATCTTAATGTGTTAAATGTGATTTTGAATATGGGACTAAGAAAACTTCCAACTGAATATTGACTTACTTTGGAATATATGTTCTGGTCTTCTAGACGGTACAGCATATCGAGGTCACTAACGGTAAAGTTCTCATTTATTGTATGATTCAGCTGGATATTCTCAGAGGCGTTCTGACTGAAAGGAAGTGACGCTAGAATAACACCAGCACTGGCAACTAGCTCATAAACGTCATCAAGCGTCGAATTGACGTCTGTCCCGTCACTCATGACAAAAATCCTTGAGCCACTTACGTCAGTTCTGCGTTCCTTTAAAACCTGAAGAAAAGTCAAATCAGCTGAAGGTTTGAAATGTACGACAACCATGCTCCCTCCCCAAGTTATAGACAACTTGTATGCAGGCACTTCACTATGTAAGGTGACAGTTAGAGAAATAGAAACTGTATGCAGGCACTTCACTATGTAAGGTGACAGTTAGAGAAATATAAACTGTATGCAGGCACTCCACTATGTAAGGTGACAGTTAGAGAAATATAAACTGTATGCAGGCACTTCACTATGTAAGGTGACAGTTAGAGAAATATAAACTGTATGCAGGCACTTCACTATGTAAGGTGACAGTTAGAGAAATATAAACTGTATGCAGGCACTTCACTATGTAAGGTGACAGTTAGAGAAATATAAACTGTATGCAGGCACTTCGCTATGTAAGGTGACAGTTAGAGAAATATAAACTGTATGCAGGCACTTCACTTACGAAATATTACCTATACAGACAGACAAAATTTATTAGGTTGATCTGGAAGATGAAACTACAACGTCTTAACTTTAAATAATTTGTGCTTACTCTATTTATTCTGAGAATTGTACTTTAAGTAAATGTCTTTTTTAACAGAAGCATTTTGGTATGAAGTAAAGTTTATATTTCTGTTTCTTGTAAACATATCATAACTCTTACATCGCATACTGTGTTTACACAATAATTTACAATTAATGTCATAGGATCAACATTAAGTGCGTTAGATTACACATAATCCATGCGGAACAAAATACGCTTTGCACAAACGGAGATGTTTTACGTGTACTTAATGCAGTATATTTCATGGAAAAGCACATGGTGATGCCATAATTAAAACGTCAATCTATCTGTGTTTACCTCCAACGCTTTTACCACTGCATCAGCAAGGCTTGACGATCCTCTTGCGAATTGCGGAACGTTGCTCCTTAACAAAAACGACTGTCGAAAGTTCGGACTTTCCCAAAGTTTTAAGCAAGGTACCATCTTCTTTACTGTGTCTGTTGCAGTGACAATACCCAGCCAACTGTAAGTCGGGAATAGGTGCCATATATAGTACTCAAACCTTTCCATCATTCTGGAAAACTTATTGTTATCCTGTGCATTGTGTACAGACAAACAAAGAAAATAAAGACAAAGAACATTTTACTTTTTTTTCAGATGCCAGACAAGACCGGGCTGTTTTCAGACGAAGAATAAAAGCTCGTTACTCTTCAGTCTGTAAGGGGTCATTGATCAATAAACCACGTTTATCCCAAAGACACCATCCCTCCCCTTCCCCCAATTGCATTATAAACCATTTCAAGTACCCTCCATTTCAAGTATAGGAGTGTTAGCTCAGTGGTTAACGCCGGTACCTTTCAATCATAAGGTCCCCGGTTCGAGTCACTCCCAGATTAATGTATGTCGTCCAGTTACAGAGTTGTTGACAATTGACAATTCATAATCATGGACGTTAAATATGAATGTAAGAGACTGACTTCGGTCAGCTTTGATAATCCAATGAGGCTTCTTCGGGAGTTCCTGCTTGCATGAGGATCTAAAATACATACATTTCCTTTGCTCTACTATTGGGCATTCTTCGACAACCCTTCCCTCACCCTCTTACTTTATTATAAAACTATAACACGGATAAGAAGGTGGTTATCAAAGACCTGTTAAGCGTCATTGTATGTGTATCTCCAATGAACATTTGAAAATGCACTCAGGATTAACGTTGGGAGATAAAGAGTCATGGAACTCAACAATGCAGCTGTATTTTTCATGAAAATATACATTCTTCTTTATATATTTGATGCCATAATCATACGTTTCGTGGTAGAGAAATCTATACCTGCATAGTCTCTCTTGCATCTAGAATTACGACATTCAGTTCATTCCTCCTCCTCAGGAGTCTAAACGAGGGAGGACCCGGCGTGAAAGATTGTTCGGATGTCTTCTCTCTTTCCTAACAGAGAAAGGGACGCAAACTTGATTAACTGTCGTTCTTTTCTACGATTAAAATAATATTAATGAATAACATTACTACCTTTTCCGTTTCACATCATAACATGTTTTGTGATGAATTGTGGAAAGTATCATTACTCTTATTTATTCATGAGTTAGCTAATGTTAATATTTGCAAGAGGAAGCATCTTTGTCTTGTATAGGTCACATACTTTCAGAACTCATCATAACACATTTGGACATTTGGTGTTTGATACCTTTGACAAAGTCGAATTTGGATGAGATTAATTTATCACATAGCTGGTATAAAACCAGGGAGGTGGAACTTTCTCACTCCCTGGCTAAAGCTACTTCATGTGAGAGGAAAATTGACGGCCGCACATTGCATTTCCTCATCACCGAAGGCTCTGCAAGGAACAGGGAAAATTGTATAGTTTCAAACAAATTACAGTAGTTCTACTACAGTGTGGATACCGACCAATGTTAACAAGCTGGTTGAAAACGAAGAAGTGAAATGAAACTCACTCTTCCCGCAATAGAGCCACAATACTCCGTACCTTCGGCGAGGAGCAGTTCCCAAAGTTCGATCATGGTATCGGCTGTAAAGATATAAATGATAAACGTAAACCTAGACTAACTTTATCTTTATCTTCTCCATGAACAAGCCAGAGCTTCGCTAGTTTATTCGTTTTATGGCTTCATTTGTCTTACTTGGTATTGTTGTTTGTAACCATACGTCTGTTAAGACATACCAACTCATATATTAACCAACCTTTGCCAACCTTTGCTAACCTTTGCTAAACTTCAGAACATCGATGAGATATTTTGGGATTATATACTCGGGAAATACTTTACGATTACTAGGACTATATTTTGCGACATGACTGTGAGCAAAACATTAAAACATATCAAAAGTGTTATAACCTTGGGTGGACGATTTCTCGGATGTTAGATTGCCATATGGTAGGTAAATGTACTCCCCCTCCTCACCACAGCCACCACTGAAACGGCGGACAAAGGGATAAGATGGCGGCATACCAATACTGGTCTCGTTTCTGCAAACGATAAGAAAATGTTACCGTAAGTACATGACTACGCTACGTCGACGTTCACCTATGCAGGGACGTAGCCAGGGGGGGGGGGAGCAGGGGGAGCGACCGCTCCCCCCCTTTCAGTGTCGATTTTTTTTTTTTTTTTAAACTGTCGTTTTTTTAGCATGGTATTTTGTCAGTGCTCTTTTGATCTTGAATACTCGTCAGCTCCGTTAACTCGATTGTAATCGTAGTAACATTCACGCCTACTGATTCAACTACTTACTTAGTTTGGCAGATGCAATTAGCTAAATTTAGCTTATAGCCAATTACAAGCCTACAGTTGGCCACTGCGTTATAAAATACATATTGCCTACCTAACCGGACTCTATGGAATGTCACGAACTGTATGCACAACAACGTCGACAACGTGCGTTCAATGAGTCGTCCTAAGTTGTTGCACGAACAGCATGTTATGAAGCTAAGCTAGCAATCGTACGTGATACGCACTTCCTATAAATAATTATTACACTGCTAATACACTGCGATAACGATATTTGTTTTTAGGCCACTGCATATCTGGCTGTATTACAAAATATGGAAGTTTATATTGTCCATCAGTTAAGTTCGTCAAATGTATTGAAGTCCAGACATTGGACAATAAACAAGAATCATCCTACTGGAAAACTTGTAAAAGAGCACTATGTTTGTCTTTCTGATATATTATGTAAAAGAACATGTAAAAGAATTTAAACAGGAAACAAAATCTGCTGATACTGATATCATATGATCAGGGCGTAGCCAGTATGTAGCACGATAGTTTCATTCAACACTCTACCCGCCGAAAAAGACTATAGGATCCGATCTTGTCAGTTTTTTAACATGTAGTTAATTTAAGAACCCGTTTACGCAGATAATTTTTCAGTTGAGACAACACTTGAGAAATTTGCATCAGATGGCAATCGTCGGATAGCTCTCGCCTTCTCTTATTAGGCTAACTTAAACATTTACTAGCTACAGTTGTATCAAAGACATTTCTGGACTATCTTTGTATCTACAAGTATCAGAAGTTGAAAAGTAAGACTACTCTGTACATGTACCTTCAAGGGCGGCGGAACCGGGGGGCACAGGGGGCAAGTGCCCCCCCCCCACTTTTCCTCAGGTTAAAAATGTGCCCTTTTTCTACATAAAACTTGTACTCTTGAGCACCTTATTAGGTCAGCGATATTTCAGTAAGAGATCTAATCCTAATTTAGAACTATCAGGGCGTAGCCAGTATGTAGCACTGTAGGCCCGGGCCTACACTTCTTTTGGCCAAGTTATCTTTTTCATTAAAACACCCATAATTTCAAATCCATAAGCTTGCTGGACGAATTTAAGACAGGAAAAAATCTTAAAATGAACGTAGCAAGATAATGGCTAAATTAGGTGACCTATTCTTCTGTCATCTAGGCTGTCATTCATATCGCGTGCCGTTTCATTCAATACTCTACCCGCCGAAAAAGACTAGGATACGATCTTGTCAGTTTTTTAACATCTACTTAAGAACCCGTTTACGCAGATGAAATTTCAGTTGAGAACATTCCACAGTCAAATAAGCCTATCGTTGATTAACAGACTTTATATGTATAGAGCTGCAGCACTTTGTTGCCTGTTGTTGTCACGATCGGCGTTCCAAGTTCCAAACAGCCTTTTCGATAAACATTTACTAGCTACAGTTGTATCAAAGACAAATACTGGTTATGGTTGTATCAAAGACATTTCTGGCCTATCTTTGTATCTACAAGTATCAGAAGTTGAAAAGTAAGACTACTAAGACGGGGGGGGGGGGGGGGGGAGGGGCATTGATGGAGTGATGTGCATACGCAAATAAGATAATACAATAAGATTTATAAAGGGTACTAAATATCAGGCTGCATCAGTCCAATCGAATTTCTGCAAAGTGCCCTTTGATGTCGGTGCCCCCCCCCCCCAGATTAAAAGTGCTTCCGCCGCCCTTGTTTAACTTGCTAATTTTAATACATTATGTATTATTGAATTACGTACTATTTTAACTCGTTTGTTTTTTGGGTTTAAAAGTGATATTGAATGAGGTGTCTCAAGTTAGCAAGAGGCCAGGGAACCAGAATGAACACTAGGGAAGGGCCGTTTCCGGCCATCTGGGGGGTTTGTAAAACCAAAAATTTTCTTGTACGCTCCGCGCCAACCGATGGTGGCGCTCCGCTCAGATAGTCGTGCCTACAACTTTGAAAATCCATATCAATCGCAAAAAGTGCTCCCCCCCCTTTCAAATTCCTGGCTACGTCGCTGCACCTATGCAGAACAATTTACGTCATTCTTTATCCACAATGACGTCACAACTCATACGTATAGTCGTGGCGTTTGGCTTGACCTAATAAAGGTTCACAAACACACGTTGAAGGTGCGGACGAGGCGACTTTGACCACGTTTCATGCATGTAAAGCACAGCCAGTGTGACGCATGTGTACTTTAAATCTGCGCGTACCCTACCAACATAGGATGAGTTATTTAGCGATACACAGGGGCATGGCAATCGGTGAGCCACGTTAGACTGTTGTTTATCCTGTAGGTTCAAAGGTTGACATGTGGGGGTGATGCAGGGGACGCGCTTGGTGAAACGTAACTCGAGACTGATTCTGAGAACCATTCAATTTCCGGTTGTATGTTTATTTGAGAAAGGTTTAACCTTCGATATTGATGATTGCTATCAATGGCACGTATCAGCCGCACTGTATACCCATGTGGAATTGCAAAAAAGTAACAAATGCAACTTTTTTATGTTTATGTTTTTGGACTTTTTCAATAAATTTACACAATACCCGTGTGGCCACAGTCATATGAACTCATTATAATTTAAATCAAGGGTTCTTCTTAACAGTTCGTTATCACTTAAACAGTAGAAACTTTAATTTATCCTATGTCTGTCTCCGCGTCTGTGTTGAAAATTGCAGACCATAAAAGCATAAAGGAAGAATAACAAAGCAGATTGACTTTTGAATTACCAGGACCGTACGGGCCTGGTAAATATAACTAAATATACCTGATGACAACCTTACTGTTATATGAATCGTCCCTTCAACGGCATGGAATATCCTTTAAAGGATATTTCGAATGAACGTAAAAACTGCAAGAAATCGTGTTATTTCGTACGCTGCAATGTTAAAACACATCTTTGAAGCATGTTTTATCGTACGTATGCTACATAATTTGTCACTACCCTCACAACTTGACAGCGAGGATTTGAAAGTGTATTCCTTCCATGGAGTGCGGAGTGACATCATCATGGTATTCTCGCTGACCATGTATTATTTTCCTTTCTTAATAAAGTAAATATATTTCAATACATCCACATGTAATTTAATATTCATTCAAAAGTAAAGAGACAGAGAAATAAAGTCAAACATTTATATGACTTTTTGAATTCTTACTAAAATGACAGCTAAGAAAACATTCCAATGTTTCACATTTTATTGGACTCGTGATTCGAGAACAACAATTTGAAGCTTAGGAAATGGACGGCGATAATATAAAACCGACCACTCACTGTAATTTATTAGAGAAATTATTGATCAGACAAATATATGCATGGTTGCAGTCGTCGGTTTGGTTGTTCGACCGCCGCTCGTCTTCCTATATGTACTAGGCGATATATGTACTACTAACCCTAAGGCTGAAATAGTAACAACCAGTTTCGCGGATCTACTCTGGTATGCATTTATTGACTGCTCTCCTCAATTAGATTCGTATCAAGAATCACGAGTTAAAACAAAGCAACGAAGTTTTATCGATTAGAAATCTAGTTTTATTTCTGGCGTTTTCGTCGTACAACGTTTATCATTTCTTTAACTGTAACATTACCTGTCATCGGAAGGAATATCATGAATGTATATACCTTATAATCACTCTGGCTGTGTGCAGTGTTTGATTAGGACGAATTTGTTCGTATTCTGGTTTCGACTTCCAATTGTCCGGAATAAGGATTGAAATTTCACTCAAATATTGCTTTCTGGTGTCAAACAGTATCTGAGACATATTGCTGAACATCCCCTGTGAACGAACATTGAAACAAAGAAAGAAACTTAATGTCACACGTCTACATATCATTCGAAAAAATCACTGTAAATTAAATAATTATAAACATGGAGTAATGTTATTAATGAAGCAATTTAATTTAAAGTAATCATTTATTTCTCTCAATCTAACATATACCTATAACATTTAGGCCTACTATATAGGGTGACAGGGTAAAAATTCCCATTATTGTCAAAAGAATCGGCTTGAGATTTCTGGAGATTCCCTTAATTTATACCACGCTCTATAAGCAAATGTTTCCAAGGATTATGATGCTCCTAGCCCTACCTCGCCAGATATCTCATCCCCTCCCCTCCCCACGCAATCCCTTCCATTTCTGGAAAATATTACATTAATTGTTCTTAAGATAGATGAACGATCCAGCTTTTGAGGCATTAAAGAAACCACATTATGTTTGCTGTTTACTTGATAATCTGTCTAATAAAGAACAATAAGACCCACATAATCAAAGTCTGGTCAAAGGTCAAATGTCATGGAAGAATATCCAGTGATGTATAGTACTCGAGAGACACTCGCTACTCGGGTACCTTTTTGTGAATTCTTGGTACTCGTGCTCATGTAGTGAAAAGCACTCGGATGTTGAATAGCTCGTATACTCGTCACTTAGTAGTCGCGACACTCGGATGCTATCGTATTCTTCCTTGTACTTGGTGCTCGCTCAGGACGAGTAGGCTTGCTTAAAAGAAGTTTCGTAGAAACGACTTTTCTAAACAACATATATGGGAAGCCTGATATTTTTCGGTCGTTTTGACATTCAATTGTAGGCTTCTTACTCTGTAATAGTGTACATGCCTCTCTACTCCAGAAAAGTATTGCAGTATTACTGTAAGTCTAACAGCTCTGTCTGTGTCTATACACCTTGTTGTCTCGTACTGCTTCTTAGCCATTCCAATATCAGAAGGAAACGTTTTGAATTTGGCAAAACCGTAACAATAACCAAAACACTGTCATCACATTCAACTGTTACATGACCACCATGGAGCAATTATAAGCCTAAGGCCCTTGTATTTTATAAACTTATACAAGTACTCTAAAGGTCTCGTATGAAAAGTGATTGTACTCGGTACTCGGATTCTAAACTGATGTACTCTGACACAATCCTCTTTAGAGGTGATGTCGTCGTCTACTGATCATGTATCTCAGTCAAAAGGTTAAATTTCGTCAGGAATATTATTTTAACACAGGGAGCTGCTACTCTAATATGCTTATACAGCTAACGGTTTACTGCCATGGAACCAGTTTTGTATAATTGTAACAACGCACGTTCACAACAATTGTTTTGAGTTTTATCTTCTTTTTCTCAAACCTTATTGCTGGAACCAATCTTACAATAATCAAAGTAAGATATCCTTCGTGATATCATAATCAAATGAATATACATGAACTAAATTAAACACTTTCCATGCCGATTGTTAGTAACTGCCGACAAGAACAAATTCAGAAATATCATGTTCTCATGATTTACTATTTGAAAGGGGAACTTCAAGAGCTAGCAAAAGTGTGGAAAAACGTTATCAGAATGTAGGCTTTATCGCCAGGAGTGTGTCTATATATAGGCCCGTGGTTCGAATCCCGGTGGAGGCTGAAAGTTTTTTCACTGTTCTTGATTTTCCAACTCATTACGATTTTCATTTATATATATATATATATATATATATATATATATATATATATATATATGTCTATATATATATATGTGTCTATATATATATATATATATATATATATATATATATATATATATATATATATATATATATATAGGCTATATATATATAAATGAAAACGTAATGAGAAGGAAAATCCAGAACAGTGAAAAAACTTCCAGCCTCCACCGGGATTCGAACCCGGGCCTCCCGCTTTGTACGCGGACACCCTAATCAACTAGGCTATATATATATATATATATATATATATATATATATATATATATATATATATATATATATATTTATATTTATATATATATTTAATTCTCTCAAAAGCACTATAGAATTCTACATACATTTTACATATCAGGTTTACCACAAATACAAACAATATACTTCTTCTTCAGCCGTTGTCGATCCACTGCTGGATGAAGGCCTCAGCATGATATCTCCAACTCTCTCTCTCCCTTGCATTTGTGTACCAATTGGTTTCATTCCAGAATTTCTGTATGTCATCTCTCCATCTCTTCCTTTGCCTGCCTCTGTTCCTTTTCCCGTCAAGCGGTGTCCATACAGTGGTTAGCGTGCTCCATCTTCCATCTCCCCTTCTAGTGACATGGCCGGCCCATGTCCATTTACGATGTTTGATTACTTCCATTATATCCTGTACCTTTGTCTGTTCCCTTATCCACTTATTGGTTTTGTGATCTTTGTATGTTATGTTAAGCATACTCCTCTCCATGTTATGTTGTGCGGCTGCTAACTTTCTTTCCATTTTAATTGTTAGTGTCCATGTTTCTGATGCATATGTCATTGATGGGAGAATGCATTGGTCATACACTTTCCTTTTTAAGCATAATGGTAGATTGCCCTTCATGATGTGGCTGTATCTGCCAAATGCTTGCCACCCTGCTTTGATCCTTCTCCTTATTTCATTATCTTGATTCCTTTCGGTGAGAGTGAACCTTTGTCCCAGGTAAATGTATTCAGATACATGTTCCAATTCTGTTCCATTAATGATGATTGGTTTGTGTTTAACTGATTGGTCTGCCATAACTTTGGTCTTCTTCATATTCATTTTCAGTCCTCTTTTCCTGCTTGCTATGTCCAAGTCCTGTAGCATGCTCTCCATTTCGTTGAAGTTGTTAGCTATGATGACTATATCATCAGCAAAACGGAGGTGGTTGAACTTCTCCCCATTCACATTGATACCTTTATCTTCCCAATTGATGTCTTTGAAGATGTGTTCTAAGCATGCAGTAAAGAGCTTTGGAGATATGGTATCTCCCTGCCTCACACCTTTCCTTATTGGTATTTTGTTGCTTTCTTTGTGTAACTTAACAGTAGTTGTGCTGCCAGTATAGATGTCTTTGATTACTTTGATGTAGTTAGGGTTGATGTCTTGCTCTTTCAGTGCCTCGAGAACTGCCCAGGTTTCAACGGAATCGAAAGCTTTCTCATAGTCTACGAAAGCGACGCATACAGGTATATTGAACTCCTGACATTTTTCCTTCAGTTGGTTGAGGGTGTGAATGTGATCTATTGTTGAGAAATTTCTTCTGAATCCCGCCTGCTCCCTTGGTTGGTTGTCGTCTAGAAGTCTTTCCAATCTGTTTGTAGAATCTTTGTAAAAAGCTTGTATATATTGGATAGAAGGCTAATGGGCCGGTAGTTCTTCAAGTCCCTTTTGTCTCCTTTTTTGTGCAATATTATCATGTTGGCATCTTTCCACTTTTGAGGCACCTTCCCTTGGTGAAGACAAGCTGTGAAGAGCTTTGCCAGTTCCTTTTCAACTGCATCCCCTGCTTCTTTTAGTGTGTCGATCATTATGTTGTCCTGTCCAGGGGCCTTGCCCCGTTTCATTTGGCTTAAAGCATATTCTACTTCCCAGCATTCAACTTTGGGTACTTCCTCCTGAGAATCATCTATGTCTCCGGTTTGCTGATTGCTTTGGTATAGTTCTTCATAAAAATTCTCTATTCTCCGCAGAATATCATCCTGGTCTGTTATTTCCTGCCCATTTGAGTCCAGAAGTTTATTGATTTTCTTTGTTCCCTGGCCAAGCTTCTTGTTGGTTTTCTTAATACTCCTGTTGTTTTCTATTGTGTCATGTATCATTTTGGTGTTGTAGTTTCTGACATCCTCACGTATCTTCTTCCTGATAGTTTTGCAGGTTTCCCTGTACTCTATGTTGTCAGTACCTTGACTGTCCATCTTCATCTGTCTACGTTTTCCAATCAGTTTCCTTGTGCTGTCTGATAGTTTGCTAACTCTGTCTTTGGGTTTCCTGCCTGCTACATTGAGTGCAGTTTCTTGAATGATGTCTATTGTCTCTTGGTTCCATGTGTCTAGATCTTGCTCTCTCCACTCGTCGTTAAGTGTACCAAACTTGTTTGCTAGTTCCAGTTGGAATTCATGGTTTCTTTCTGTGAGTTTGTCTAGGTTAATGTTGCTATACTTTGGTCTAAGTAGCTTCTGTCTCTCTAACTTAGTGTTGATTTGAAACTTCCCAATTATCATTCTGTGGTCGCTGCCTATGTTGACTTTGTTGAGAACATTTACGTCCTTGACAATGTTTAGATCTGATGAAAGAATGAAATCAATTTCATTCTTTGTCGCTCTGTCTGGACTTATCCAAGTCCACTTTCTGTTTGCTTTTTTCTTGAAAAATGTATTCAGGAATTTTAACTTGCTGCTGATGGCAAATTCGACTAGTCTGTCTCCCCTGTCATTGCGCTGTCCATGTCCAAAATTTCCAATCACTGATTCTTCCCCATCTTCCTTCTTTCCGACCTTTGCATTTAGATCTCCCATCATTATAGTAAAGTGTGTCTTGTTGTTTTGAAGCAGTTCATTGATTTCCTCATACAGTTTATCTACCTCTTCATCATCATAACTGCTAGTGGGTGCATATACTTGAATGATTTTGAGACTGTATCTTTTATTTATCTTGATAGTGAGCTGTGCCAGTCGTTCATTGACTCCTTTGAATTCCGTTACATTTCCTGCCAGACTTTTATGAACTAGAAATCCTACTCCTGCCTCACTTTTATCCTTCTTCCCTATATGGAATAGATGGTGGCCACTTTTTAGCTGTTCAAGTTGTTCTCCTCTTCTCCGAACTTCACTGAGACCAATGACATCCCACTTCACCTCTTCTAGCTCTTGTTCCAACTCTATCAGTCTATCTTCACCCAGTAGCGTTCTGACATTGTAAGTTCCTACGTTCAGGTTCCATTGGTGGCCTGTCCTTACCCAGAGATTCTTCGCACCCCCTGCTCCTTTCCTGACTGAACCGCCACCTTGGTCCAAGGATGCAGAGCTGCTGGGGACTGGGGGCCGTGGTAATGAAGACTTATTCATGCTGGTTTGTGGGCCTACTCTTCCACGCTGGCCCAAGACCGGTTGGAAGAGATAAGGGTTGCTGGATGGCCGCTGTTGGCTCTTAACTGAGCCAGCGCCCTTAAGACAGATCTTGTTTTTAGTTCTATCAGGGTGTCCAACCACCCTCCTCACTAGTCTAGATGGAGATGACTAGTGGGGTTGCCGGTTTAGTCACCGACGGCCCGACCCTGAAACAGGTAGTACTGGCTTACAGGATACCAGTAGCAGGTAGTAGAAAATGACCTGACCTGACCAAACAATATACACCGATAAACAAAGACAAAGATAGCAAATGTATACACAATGAAGAAATCTTTCCAATCCGTAATGTATTCGTGAATGGTAAACTTTGTCACTCGCTGTTTCGAGAAAAGCATTTTGGAGGAGAGAGAGAGAAGGGAGGGGGGGGGGGGGTGGGTTAATACCTTTGACCAGAGGATATGAGCTACATTTTGCAATTTTTCTTGGATATTTAACATATAATTGGAACACCTTTAACCTATCACAAAAGAATAATAATAAGAAGGTGCCGCTCCTCCTACGCTCAGTGCGCGAGACATGAAACGTTATAGTAGACAAAAAGCCAACCAACATTATTGGGTTTTTTGATTGAGACTAACTTCCTGCATCTTTCCCAACAGCTCAGAAACATTATACTCCTCTTATGGCCCTCCGACATCACATATTACAAAATGACTGTACCTTCTGAGACCCATACACAGCCTATAGTACACTAAACAATAGGATTTCTCAGCTGTATTTGCTGTTAATCTGAACTGTTTGGAGGAATTTTACATCTTTACAAATATCTCTGTCATATCAGCCAACGATGATGGTTGGGTCATTGACACCTTCTTTTCATATCTTATATTTAAATTTTTTATTTATATTTTTTTATGCTTAAATTTTGCTCATTTTATTTTCCATTTTGAAATGTACCTGTAGATGGGTCGGACTTTCTGATAATGTATCTCAACGATTGGTCGTTTAAAGCGCTTCCTCTCGCAAAAGATAATAAGTTATAGGCACAAATAATAAGCACAAGGCGGGGGGGGGGGGAGGGGGTTAAAATGTTAAACTGGTAATAATTTGTGATAACAATCATGTGACTTGCTAACATATCCAACTTGTGATATGGCCTAATGTTAATGTTCATCATACACGATACTAATACTTTAACCAGCCACAGGAGTGGAAAACCAATGCATAACTCAAAGTTCAATGAAAAGGGACCAACAGCGAAGTTTATGCATTTTACTGTCCCGCCTTTTAATCTTTACCTACTATATAAGCGTCATATTGCAGTATGGCAGCCTCCAATATCAACTTCCGCAAAATCAACGTCTCTCATCATTGATTCTCTTTTTTACCTCTTAACATCTTAAATATTTTTAAAATGAAGATATATATCACAAATTTGAACATTTCCAAACAGGTAGGTACGTTCCAGTTAGAAATACTTAGGAAATACTCTGAAAGACTCACTGAAATGTTTATATCTAGTGGAAACCGCTGAAAAACACATCTTGGAAGCGGAAAGATTTATTGACCCTGCTGTCGTTACTATAACGATTAAACATTATGTCGGCGGTCAAACTTTGAATGCTGTTAAACATAGTTGTATTTCATGTGTATTAATTTTTTTTTTTTTTTCCAGTAGTGTCACTGAAAACCATGCAAGGCATATTGTGTTCAAATGTGAAGTTGTGAATTTTTCAAGTTTTATTGGTGAATTTTCGTGAATATATAAGTATTGCAACAGCAGAGTGCATGAGTGCCACCGCCATGGTAGATGTGTTAAAACTGTCTTTTAGAGTTTCAGCAATGTTGAAATAATTAATCCATGTAAGGATATAGGTTTTGTATCCATTTTACATGAAATCATGAACTCATGAGAGATTATAGAGAACATTTCAACTTTCTCAAATTCCAAGACAAGTCAACAATAACATTATAAAAAGGATGAACAGCTTTTGAAGAACCTGTGGCATGGTGATATCACATGCATACTTCCTACTGTAATGAATTTAGGGAAACCCTTCAATAGTCATAGACCTATGTAGTTATAGTCTCAAAACTTTCGTAAATGAATGCAACACCCGAGGTTCATCTTGTGGGAGAAACAGATGTTCATATTCTAATTTTGGATGACATTTCAACAGAGTTGGCCTAACAAATTAGATTTATGGACATCACTGCTATGAGGGAGGGGGGGGGGCATGAGGGGGCCGATATGAACTGACATAATAACAAAAACAGAAAGCGCATATAGGATAGAGTCACATGACAAACAAATTGCTGCTCACTTTTACCAAATATGACATGAAAGTGTTCAAGTTGACATTTCAGATCTTTTGAATTATCATCGCGAAGACTATAAATTATGAAAAGTAAAATAAATAAAACCACGGAAAACTAAGTGGGAAATTATGACAAGGAAGAAATGAATAAATTTATCCCTGTTTGCTCTCGTCTTATATGTTTCCTCGTTCTAAGTTAATAGTTCTATAATTAGAATGTGTTTTCATTGTACTTACCGTAATTGTTTCTAAATCTATCTCGGATTCCTTGACGTCAGCGTGAATGGCTACCAGAATATTACTGAATCCCCCATCCTCATCAAGTAGGATTGGTTGTCTCCCCCACGGACCATCTGGAGAAACGAACTTCTCAAATTCGATGATCTCACTGTACGCGACTAACGCTATACTCAAAGACAAGGTTATTAGAAATATGCAATGTTTGTAAATAGGCATGTTGGATGAAGTAATGGAACGATGAAATTAATTAAAAGAACTTTCAAAATGTCTCTGCCATTCACGATAAACACGGAACAACATAAAATGTAGAAACTGAACTTATTAGCAGCGCATGTTCATGTTGTAGCTATCATAGGTATACGTTCGGCTAACACGGTTTCCATATACGTAATGATGACAAGACAACGACGGGAGTCTCAGGGATCATCTTTCATGTTCAATAGACTCGTGGGCAGAAACGGAAACGCATAGAGATTGGGTGAATATCGCATGACGTCATCAACTACGTCTGTGATAGGGTTAGCGACGTATTGATGAAATAACAAACAAGAACATGGCGATAGACTGACAGTGTATATAGTCATGAATCTCTGCCGCTCTTGCAATGCTGTTCATAAACAATGTTAAATATAGCGATCGTTGTGCAATCCATAAATAGATAGTTTGTATACTTTTTAAACAGGAACCCTTAAAGTACCGATCTTTTCTCGAATCCGGCCTACGTCACAGGCCAGGGTATACTGTATTGGTAAGAACACTTATACATTTTCGACAAATATCCTTCTAAGGACAATGGCAGTGAAACTGTCGCTTCCTGCTCCCAACCTCCCCCCCCCCCCCCCACCCATCCCAATCAATTACCATAACAACTCATTTTAGTTGAATCTATACAGTTCTTTTAGACTGAAAATCTTGTCAGTTTTCACAACTTTGCGTGGTACAAATACTGATTAAAGCATGCTTTACACAGATTCAGTAGGTACTAAATCTGACGGTGATCGGCTCCTCTGTGATTTAATTTAGATTATTAGTTTGTATTTGAACGGCTTAAATGGACATTCCGATGGCAAACAGTGTAACATTTATTATAAAGAGAAACAAAGTTCCCATGCATTTACTGTTAGTTGAAAGCCCTATCTGTATACCTTATCCATTTCTCGAGATATGGTTGATTGAATGTAACCTATTGTGGCTAGCTAAACCCTCTCTTATTCCATGCAGAAGTAGATCACAATATATACAGAAAACAGAAAGGTTTTTGTGCCCAATAATTTGTATCCGCGTAACTTCAAACTTTCCGTTTTGAGTTTGAGAGCTTACAACGTTTTCAGAATTTGACCTCTGTTGACTTTTGAACTCTGCAGCAGACAAAAGGGTACTTGTACTCAATAAGGTACATCCACATACCGAGTATGAACTAAATCCAAGATTTCCTTATAAGTAAGTTTATAAGGTTTTCAGAAATTGACCTCTGTTCACTTCAAATTACCTTTAAACTCTCCAGAAAGCATAGGGGTTCTTCCTCTCAAGGTAAATCCACATGCCAAGTATGAAGTTTTCTCAAGCTTCGTTTTTGGAGATACCATATTTACAAAGTTTGCAGCCTTTGACGTCTGTTAACCTCGAATGACCTTCGACCTCTACATAAAATAACAGAGTCCTGCTACTCAATAAGGTGCATCCATGTATCAAATATGAAGTTCACCCACCCGTAGAGTTTTGAGTTATCGTGTTTACAAAGCAATGCGTCCAAACATACATACGCGCGCGCAGACACATACGCCCATCCACGCACGCACAAACACACATCATCGTTGTCACATAGATTCCTTTTACTTTCAGCCATAAGTCGAAAAAAAAAAAAAAGAAGAGTTCCATCAAATTAATACAATCAAGCAGGCACCGGAGAATCCCTATAAACACTGTAACCATAGGGACAGGGAGTTATCTGGACCCTCTGTGTCGAAAGTTTGCAAAAATGTTAGGGCGCTATATGCAGCAAATAAAAAATTTATATATATATATATATATATATATATATATATATATATATATATATATATATATATATATATATATATATATATATATATATATATATATATATATATAAACATATATTTATATATATATATATATATATATATATATATATATATATATATATATTTATGCATATATATATATAATAAGATAATACATTTATTGGGTGGGGACGATGAAATGGTTCCAAAGCAGTGCTTACAACGGTAACTCGAGGAAGACTGCCGAGCAGGTTGTAATCCCATGCATAGATCGACTTCTGTATTAAAAAAAGTCCAAGCCAAAAGGTAAAAAAACAAATCAGCCCCATATAGGAAATTAACTGTTTTATTATCTGGCATGAAGACGCACCTGCCTCTATCTCACTGATCCTGCGCGAGGTAAGGACAAAGGTCAATCGATGTCATCATTTACCGAATGCGCGGGCCATATATCATAATCTATAGCGGTACCGTGTACTAAAAGTCAATAAATACAGAGATGTTAAAGTAACCTCATTATGGCGTACATTTCATTTACCTTTGTAGTATACATTCGAGGCTCTGATCTGTATAATGGCCATACATCTCACTGACACTAAACAATTGGTTAGCGTCACACATTGATCCAGAAAATCAAAATTTTTCATTTTTTTTAATGGGGAAATTTGAGCTAAAATGTCAGTAGCGTGGTGGCGTGGGAAGTATCCCTGCATAGAGATTTAAAAAAACCAAGCGATTCAGTTACATAAATGAAAATCCAGGACTCGGAATAAAACATTTTCCACCTAGTTTGATATGATCTTTAAAAAAATCACGCTCTCATAACAGAATCGGTGAAAAGTTACATCAAAATCCATCCAAGGATTCAAAGATATAATGAGCAATCGATAAATTTCGTTTCTATCATTCTTCGATCAACAATCGATGAAATTGAATGTTTATGACACTGATCGGAGGTAAACGTGTCATAGTTGAGTAATTATATTAAAGTAATTATATTACGTCAAGCGTACCGCTTTAATGTATCTTGCATTCCTAGAAGACCTCCTTTGTTCTTACAGTCTATTATAATTCGGCAGAGTATCATTAAGTATCGTTGTAACAGCTGTTCTGCACATGTTGTTCATTGACTAACCAGGTTCCTAAACTACATGTATTTTTTAGGGGGGGGGGTGGGGGGACATAAAAAAATATTGTGACGAACGCTGTATTGTTTAGAAGTGTCACGTTTTCATTAGGTTTTAACAATCGGTAGCTTATATCCTCAATGGAATTGATCTGAAAATAAAACGCCGATTATTGTTGCCTTATACCGCTGAATTATGTCTTACCCCATAAAGAGCTTATTTCTGTGCCCCACTATGCCTTACCCCATAGAGAGCTAATTTCTTTGCCCCACTATGTCTGCCCCAATATAGAGATTTATCTTTGCCCCATTATATGTCTTACCCCACAAATAGCTTATTTCTGTGCCCCATTATGCCTTACCCCACAGAGAGTTATTGTTTTGCCCCACTATGTCTTACCCCATATAGAGCTTATTTCTGTGCCCCATTATGCCTTACCCCATATAGAACTAATTTCTTTGCGCCATCATTGTCGAGGCTGTGTATGGCTTAATATGAATCACTACACAGTCTAAGTATGAGATATTGTTCACTGCACTTCCACTTAAATCAAAGTTAGATCCCTAACCAATCCAAGGCTTATAAAATATAAAGAAACATATATCAAACAAAACACTGTCCTGTCTGTGTGCAAGTGTGACATAACACCTGTTTGCTTCAAGTTCACTATATGACACGCAGAACTGTAACGATTTCAAGTATCAATATCGCGAGTGCCTAGCTGTGCTATTTTGGAGTTGAATGCGACTTTCACCAGGATGCTTCTAATCTGTTCTCTCTCAAGATTTTCCCTGGACAATGCCATTTCATATCCGTCTCATTCGACCAATCAGATTGCGCAATATGTTTATGTTGAAGTTTAAGGTAGCATACTCCTTATAAATGGCCCATTGGCTTAAACACTACATCACGTGGTTTATAAGTCATTACAGAAGTTCTCACGAGCTCATCCTACCCATCGCTGGACAGCTGACACGTTGGCCATTTATGGCACCTTTAATTTTCCGTCTCATGACCATCAGGCAGGTACTATATAGCTAGAAGAGCTTAATATTTGCGTCACCTGTTAACAAGCCTCTTACTCAACAGTAAACAACTTTCGTCCACTGGTCATGGAAGGCATGTTGAAGCGGTCTAAACTTAGCTCAATTCCCCCAAATTTGGCACCACATGTAGGCCTATACTTCCATTCATCCTCTTCAACATTCAAGTCACACACACACACACACAAATACCCCAACCCTGTCTGTTATCACATCGAGAGAGATGTTCTGCTGGTCCGTGTTATAAAACAGTGGTGGGAATTGATAAAGAATCTGAAAGCGGGGATGAACTTTAACCTTACATATTACTCGCTTATCCAGGTACTTGTCAGCGTTAGAACTCCTGTGGCGAATGAGTGACAAATATAGCAGATCATTTAACCCTAAACTGCGTCACAATAATGATCCAGTGGAAATGCGTCATCGTTAATATTTGTATGTGTTATGTGTAGTGGCAACATCCTATAGCTATATCGATGACATGTTTACATATAGGCTATTGATTACAAGCGAAGAAGGATACCTTAAAAGCAGCTATTTGCGAATATTTACAGAAATAGCAAATTTACCAACTATTAGACCTAGTATTCAAGATGATAAGATTAGAACTGATGAGTTTAAATCATTTTCTTATAGATTTTGTTCATGACTCCGTCCTGTTGTCAACATTTTGTCAGCCTGTAGACAACTTCCTTCACATGTGAAAAAACAAATTGTAAACTTATAATTATAATATTTTGGTTTTAGTTGTTCCTTAATTAACTTAATTTAATTTGAAATGAAAGTTACCCGGTTCAACTAATGAACTACATTGTTAAATGACTTAAATATCGAATGACCTAACCAGGGGCGTAGTCAGGATTTCCAAAGTTGTAGGCACGACTATCTGAGCGGAGCGCCACCATCAGTTGGCGCGGAGGGTACAAGAAAATTTTTGGTTTTACAAACCCCCCAGATGGCCGGAAACGGCCCTTTCCGAGTGTTCATTCTGGTTCCCTGGCCTCATGATAACTTGAGACACCTCATTCAATATCACTTTTAAACCCAAAAACAAACGAGTTAAAATAGTACGTAATGCAATACTACGTAATGTATAAACAATTAGCAAGGTACATGTACAGAGTAGTCTTACTTTTCAACTTCTGATACTTGTAGATACAAAGATAGGCCAGAAATGCCTTTGATACAACAATAGCCAGTAATTGTCTTTGATACAACTGTAACTAGTAAATGTTTAAGTTAGCCTAATAAGAGAAGGCGAGAGCTATCCGAAGGCGAGAGCCATCTGATGCAAATTTCTTCAGCATAGCATCAACGTCAATTGCAAAGTCTCTGTAGATGTCAGTGGCGTAGCCAGGATTTTTTCAGTGGGGGGCGCTGGGGGGCTTGACCATTTCCTGGAAGGGCGTCTTGTTACTATCTAAGCGGAGCGCCACCATGAGTTGGCGCGCAGCGTACCTAAAAACTAGAAAAACTAGATCGTCGTAAATAACACTTCCCAAACCTTGTAAGCAGGGTGGTCAATCCAAATTGAAACGTGGGGGGGGGGGGCGTAATTGATTCGAGTATTCCGGCCGCAAGTTCTATCTAAGCGGAGCGCCACCATCGGTTGGCGCGCAGCGTACCAAGAAAATTTCAGATTTCAATATCTGCCAGATCGCTGGAGATGGCACTTGCCAGACTGGATAGCAGCCATCTAGTTGCGTGAATTCGGGAGAAAATTACAAATTCGTCACTCAGGAAATCTGCAATAAAGTTCATGCGGCCTTAATTTTCGGTGGATTATTTCTGTTATTAGCGATTCCAATTGACATCAACATTAGAATCCAGTGCAAGTTGACAAATGATGCGGCGAACTAGAAACCCCAGCCCCATTTTGCCCTATGTTTCAGGATAGAATACCCCTCATTTGTTCAAGCCCATGACAACTAACAATCTGTGAATAAATTTACTTCGAAATGGGCACATTATATTGCACCAAGTCGGTCAAGGAATGACCTCAGGGTCTCAGACATAGGCCTATAGGAACGATGCCACAAAATGTCACCGGACTTTCTATAGGCGAAGGAAGCTATCCGCCACGACTGCATGTGCGACTGCGGTCGAATGGTCGTTCATAAGTGGTCATCATGGAGATTCGAGACCATTCAGACCAATGATATATTTTCGCACATGTAATTTATTCGACACCCAAATCCCAGTGGGAGGGCGACTGGGGGCGACAAGCTTTCATGGGGGATGTCGCCCCCTACGCCCCCTTGGCTACGCCATTGGTGGATGTGCATGAGTGCCAAACCGCTGAGTCTCTCATCATTCATTGTAGAACGCATGCATGTAGTTTTTTATTCTGTGCATTGCGCTGAAAGACCTTTCAGCAGTTGCCGAAGCTATTGGCATGGTTAATCATCGTTAGTCTTAACTAGATGTTAAAAAACTGACAAGATCGGATCCTAGTCTTTTTCGGCGGGTAGAGTGTTGAATGAAACGGTACGCGATAGAAATGACAGCCTAGATGACAGAAGAATAGGTCACCTTATTTAGCCATATTCTTGCTACGTTCATTTCAATAGTTTTTCCTGACTAGGCTCTTAAACTCGTCCAGCAAGCTTATGGATTTGAATTATGGGTGCTTTTAAAAAAAAGATAACTTGGCCAAAAAAAATGTAGGCCCGGGCCTACAGTGCTACATACTGGCTACGCCCCTGCTAACATATAACAATATCACCGTCTTGAAATGCATAGTTTACGTTGGGATTAATTGAAGTGGTCCACACACATCATCTATATACGAGTTAATTAAATGAAACTAATCTGTACTTGAGAATTGTTTACTATGTTACTTTTATTAAATGAATTTAGTACTGCAGGAGGATTCCTTCTTTACCTTAAGGTATGGTACCAACGTATGTGGTGTTATATTGTGACTTATCAGAATCTTGCATCTATGGATATGAACGAGGCCTTGACATATATCATTTGGACGAAATACCAGTTTGTTCTTACATTTACTATTAGTATAAATGTTGGTGGATTCCCTCTCCTGGATCCCGCGCTATTAGTCAACTCATGTAAAAAAATGCTAATTGAACGGCTACCGCTATATATATGCTACCATTGATAAAGCATGATAATGAATGTGTAATTTCACATCCGCACGTGAGCCGCTAAAGACCATTTCGTTAAAACGCTATTCTACCCCTAACAGTAATATTCTAACATTTAGTGCAGGAGTCCTGGTAGTAACCATCATCCATAAAATTAAATTCGACAGCAGTTCCACCTCCAAAAATTTAATGTTCAGAAACTCCAAGGGCGGAAGATTCACCCCATCTCATCCAGAAGCTTTGACCCCTTTAAGGATTGGTTCAGTTGTCATACATGTTTATGTTATATGAAAGTGGACAATAAAAGGACCACAATGGTTAAAAAACTGTTCAAATATCTTTTTTTTCGGTTAAAGAGATATTCAAGTGTAAAGTTTTATCAGATTGTGTAGAAACTGCTGAAATCTGACTAGCTGTGCATGTCACATCCTCACATTCCTGAAAAATCTTTGTTTTTTTTCCTAAATATTTTGTGAGATTTCATGACTTTCAACTAAAAGATATATCGGAGATCTCATATTTGTCAAAGGAAGTATTTGAGATTAAACATCTGAAGAATTTTTGATTATATTATTTTCAAATGTGTTAAAAAATGTAAATAATTTTTAAAGAAATATATTCACACATGTTAAGGGAGTGAGGATGTGACATCACACCCCCACAGTAAGTCTTTCTACACCAGTCATTTTCAAAGAAGTTTTGATATCTTCAAAGTGTCATATGATAGTTTCTTCACTGTTCTTTTGATCTTTTTATGCTCTTTCATACAAAATAGACATGTCAAACACCTGAACAAGTCCTTTAAAATTACGGAGGCCATATATATATATATATATATATTGTAACGCGCCGTCCTCGGTGGTGAGCGCAAGGAAGAGTGGAAATGCGGGAACACAGGAATGAGGCTGTCGACAGGAGATATTAAAGTTTTACCCGTTTATTTACGATCTATATACATGTCAAGATGGTGCACAGTGGTCGTGCATTACAGAGGCAATTATTAAATACGAAACCAAGTTTTAACACATGCTCAGAAGTCGATGAAGTTAAATACAACACAGTACATTACTAATGGCGGGTCTCGACACGGAGGGCAGAACGATAGATTTCGGCGCTGAAGATTGGGCTATGGTGAACGGCGGCGCAGTTGGCGGATTGATGAACTGCGGCGCAGTTGGCGGAATGGTAAACAGCGGCGCAGTCGGCGGATTGGTGAACAGCGGCGCAGTTAGCGAATTGGTGAACGGCGGCGCGGATTGGTGATCGGCGGCGCAGTTGGCCGATTGGTGAACTGCGGCGCGGATTGGTGATCGGCGGCGCAGTTGGCGTATTGGTGAACTGCGGCGCAGTCGGCGTATTGGTGAACTGCGGCGCAGTTGGCAGATTGGTGAACGGCGGCGCAGTTGGCGGATTGGTGAAATGCGGCGCGGATTGGTGATCTGCGGCGCGGATTGGTGATCGGCGGCGCAGTTGGCGGATTGGTGAACTGCGGCGCAGTCGGCGGATTGGTGAACTGCGGCGCGGATTGGTGATCGGCGGCGCAGTCGAACCGAAGTGTTGAACCTGGTCTTCTAGGTTATTTTACTCGTCGTCCGATCCGACTTCCTGGGCTGTTCCACCACTGTTTTCGCCAATAGATGACTCGTTCGTCTCCTAACTCATGGTCAGAATCGTTCTACCCCTCCTATTCCGAGCCGGGAACCGCCCCTCGTCCGAGCATGGAATCCTCCTCACCAACCCCTGGTCCGAGCCCGCAGTTGCTTTTAAACAGAAACTACTTCCTATACCTATAACGTGTGAACCTACACTTAAACCTATTAGAAACATAAACCACGCCCAGTCTACAACCATCAACCAATAAAACACAATTAAATACGACATGCGTGCTGGTTAAGATTTACCCAGACCTAACATTTTTGGCCCCCCGGAACGTAAACTAGACGTCCTACTCAGTGACCTCCAAAATCGGTCAACAAGAGAGAGTTCCCCCTTAACAGTCGTTCATAAATCAAGTAAGTGACACCCCTTATAAGATTTTATCTAACAAACAATTCCCGTAAAACGTCTAATAATGTAAAGAATCAACCCAAGTTAAAACATTTGATTGGAGAAAATACATGTTAACGCTAACGACACACAATGAGCTTTGACGTGTCGTTACAATATATATATATATATATATATATATATATATATATATATATATATATATATACATATATATATGTTGATACTAGATGAGACTAGTGGAACACTAGTAGTTGTTACTCGGAGTTTCAAGCGTTATAGCGATCTTCAGACAACTGGTAGCTTCAAGTTATGCTCCATGAATATATAGGATCCTCGTCGGGATTACCGGGGATAATGCGGTTGTTGGTGTATTGTTCTGCCGGTGTATTCTCTTTTGCGTCCGTTCTGTTGGTGGGTTTGTAAGACTTTCTTCGGTGTTCGGCTGTTGGTGTATTGTCTTTTGCGTCCGTTCTGTTGTTGGGGTTTTTTGCCTTCCTTCGGTGCTCGCTCCTTAGTTGTGTGTGGTTCTCTTGACGGTGTTTGGTGGTAGGACTGGAGTTGTTTATGTAGAACTTGTTTTCGTGGCGACACTTCGATATGAGCTCTGGGCGTTTGTTCAGGAGGGTCCGTTTGTCTGCGTTGATAATGATGAGTTTTTCAGTGAGACAGAGGTTGCACCGCTTCGACTCGTTGCTGTAGGCTTTGGCTCTGCTGGCGATCGACCAATTGATAGTGAATGGCTGGTTGTTCTTTTTCAGCTGCCAGATGTGCTTCGAGAGTTCCGTTGCGTTTTGGTGTTTTTCGTGGTTGAGCGACATCTTGTGGTTTCCGTATTCGAACCCGGGCCTCCCGCTGTATATGCGAACACCCCAACCACTATAGGCTATGGACGCTGATTGTATGTCCAGAGGTTCAAAACCGGTAAGGAAGGTCGTAATTCCACTGTAGGCGCTTGACACATGGATCGAACGATACTAGTTCTGTTTTGATGACATATTTGCCTTACTCTAGATGTCAAACATGATGCTAACCAACTCGAAAATATGTACTCAAACATTACACGCGTGATAGACTTAGCAAACCACACCTATATCACCTTACCTTCAACAATTAAAAAATAAATATGTGAGACTGAAAGGAGGAATACCATGAATATCCTGTTTTCTCCATTTCAACATTTATACTTTCGACTGACAACAAGGACAACATTGCTTTTGCTTAATGTGTTCAACGTATACCCTTTCTAATGTTCAGCCTCTAGCGCAATAGCAAATAACGCAGTGCATGTTTAATTACGCTCACTGTTAATTATCCTTGAAGTGTTTTTATCTGTATTAATTCTAAAAATTGTTTCTCAACACTGGAATAATCAAACATGAATAGCATAATAAACGATTTTCCGTGCCGTACTGTCAATGTTTGTGTCGCAATGATACAATAGTACTGTATCTTGCCTTTCGGTAGAACATTTATTTAATATCAGAGTCATCTGCTATCAATCTTATGGAATATTTAATTCACCGCTTTTTAACATACTGTTCGTTGATTCAATGTTTATCAAGTAAATCATCGCCATCTTTCAATGACTGTATTAGCGAGTCAAACATTGACTATTCGGGAAAGTCTGATAAGAATACAAATACTGACCTTGTGGTTACAAACAAAAAACTGACAAATATTTCAAATAGGGAAGGTTTGGTCAGATCCCCATTCAAACAGTGGTCACCATTGATGTATTCGTCACTAATTTAACAAGGAACATGAACTAAACTTTGATAAACTAAACTTTGGCTTAAGTTACTGTAAGTCAATGTAACTAATCAATTTTAAGTAAAAAACTATCGTTGACTAAAATTTTAATTATATTTTACTCATAAATTATACACACACCATAAATTATTTCTCAGTTCCTACATAGGAAAGGAGGAGGAACTAGTCAGAAGTCCCGTAAGAATCCCCATCGACCCGACCCCCCCCCTCCCCAAACAGTCAGGGAAAGCAATGAAAACCTGATCATGTAACATTAAAAACCCTCATTTTGAAGAGAATCCTATATCAACAAATATTGTATGTGTTTAGTTGTTGTATAATTTTATCATGCCATGAACAAGCGCCCCCCCCCAAAAAAAAAAAAAAACTTAGAGATAAAAAATAGCAAACAATATTGAAAAAGAAAAGAAGAGAGACTTAAGAACATTTCTAACAGCCTCTTTCTCGTCTTCTCATCCTTCTGTTATTGTGTAAGTACATTATTCCTGTGACTATGAAGTCTATGTTTGTGACATAATATGTGCCATCTCAACGTTCACAACTTCACAAATAGAAATTATGGTGACGATAATAAAATGAGATATCACTAACAATAACATGGAGTAATATGCAGTTACAGCAGTAATATGAAATAAAATATCACATTGTATGGTAAAATGAAACTGATAAAACGAGAAATTTCGATGTTTGAAATTTGGTCTTTGTATTTATGAAGTGATGATGAGTGAGAAAATACTAACATACCCCGTTCGCGCATGCTCAGACACAGTTCGTTCGAAACATGCGCGCTTCAGTGCGGCCGCACTGGCGAATTCCCCACGAAGGTTTTCTTTGTTTTGTTTTGTTTATCGTTATTTAAAGATTATGTTGAATATTCTACAGTTATAAGATCAGTGAATAATTTCTTCTAGATACTTTTCAGCCTATAAACAACTCCCAAATGTTTGAAAACTGGCTGTTGTACGATCGCTTTTATATACGCAATATCAGGAGTAAGAAGAGTTGCCGTAAGTTTACATCCATAAATCAGGAGTTCGCACGGGTGTTACTAAAACGAATGACAATTGCGATTCACATAACGAATGACAATATGTTGTACACACTAAAAAATTGCGTTGACTAAAACGAATGACAGTAATGACAGCACAGACATTTGCTTCAACAGGATATCACAGTTCAGAATTCGTGGGTATCTAGATCTAGTAAAGTACGGACAAGATAAAAACGCACCTTAAAGTGAGCGAAATTGTAAGTCTGATTTTAAAAAGTAAATTTAACGTCATTTTTCCGAGAAACTAACAATACTACAATTTTGAAACGGCTTCAGTTATATCTTTCTATATATAAATCTACAGAGGTAAAAAGCAAAGCACTCAAGCGCATTCTCACACAAAAACTTTCCCTGTGGTTTCTATCCGTAAATTACACCAAAACCCTGCAACCACGTAACATGCGATTTTCCTCAAACCTTTTTTGCGCAGAAAACCAATAACCGCATTTACTCCACTCCGTTAATCATTCTATCTCCACTCGACACTGTCATTAGTTGACAGACGATGTCATTCGCTGTCATTCGTAAATGATAAATAACCCTGTACCAAGTCAATTGTCATTCGCTGTCATTCGTTTTAGTTTGTCCCGTTTGCACGCATAGGTCTGGTCAAAGGCCGTTCTTAACAAACTGGTTACTAAGTTCAATGACTGAATGCGTTAGTCAGAATCTGCCCGCTAAAAATGAGAGCCAGGCATCCTTTACTCAAGTTTTTTGTAGGTCAACTTTTGATGCACCGTTGAAACCAGGGGATTTATAGGGTTATTGGTATATGCTTATGGGAATACCGATACGACCGATTGAAAGTAAACACTGTAAGATTAAGCTTTGTTTCACGGTCTGTTTTTGTTATACTTCCACGCGATATAAAATGACGAGAGATATCCCAGCCTGTATAGTGTCATACAACGTCGTACACATTAAATGACGTTAGATTGACGAACAATATAGAAACGTATATACGCTCAAAGGAATATAAACAGAGAAGTTTGAACGTCACAACTCAATTTGTATCCCGTATAGTTGACTTAACCTTGATGCTAAGGAAATGAAGTTATTTGTCGTTAATACAGTGATGGCTTTTCTTGTCTTTGGGAGTTTGAAAGGTTCTTTTTCCAAGTTACTTGAATTTCAAGATTTTCAGGATCCCGAAGGTCCATGGAGAAGACAACCAATTCTTATCCAAGATGGAGGCTATCAGAACCTACTGGTAGCGGTCCACGGAGAAGTCAAAGAGTCCATTGGTCTAATCGAAAACATTAAAGTAAGATCTTCCTGGTGTCAGTGTGTTGTATTTAAGTTTTCGATGTTTAAATTAGTTGTATAAAGTCATAGCCTATTTTTAGCGAATATTCATAGAAGAATCCCACAAATACATTATGAATGTTATGACACCTACCTGTATTTTAGTATAGACAGTATTTATACGGTATAATTTAATTGTATTTAAAGCAAATACTATTGCGTAATTAATTAACCAGTCCTTTTTATACCAACAAATAATCTTTAAAATATTGTTTGAAGTAAAACTTGAAGAAAAATAACAGATTTTAAATCGAGGAGACAAACAAATATTTAATGGTAAAGTATAGTTGCATGATGCAGTTCCCTGGTATACTGAAACGGGGAAGCCTCAAAACGTTTGAGTAAATGCGGCTAAGACCGTTATTACGCTATCACTTCTTGTTGCACATCTAAATAATCTTGTTCAAGTTCAAGATGGAATGTATTTATATGTACTATAAGGTTGGGCCTTGTGGTGTTTAAAATGATAGTATATAGTATGATAGCGTCTTGCTGTAGGCTAGCTGTCAGTAAATATTGTATGAAAGCTTACTCCCTGACACAACATTTTGACCAAACGCGAAATCCCAAAGTATAATCACAATAACAACCCCATAAAGTTGCGTTGATATACGTAACATTGTACAAATATACAGATCAACAGTTGATTCAGCTCAGGTCATAAGTTCCAGTATCTAAGTTTAGGGGCCAGACTAAACTAGTGAAATACTCGGAAATACTCGAAAAGAACTTAAGGACAAATGTGAGGAAATCGGATATCGTTTTGTTGACAAGTTTATTTACTCGAATGTGTCCCGTTCCAAGCTTAGAATCTTGAACCGTGCCAAAAATGTGAACTTCCTTGATATGCTTCCAAAACATCACACGTCTACATAAATGATTTGTTGACTTATTAAACTCATGATCAACATGGTGAAAATGGCGGAATATAAGTCACTATATGTGATAGTTATCATTACTGCAATGATTAAAACCATAGACAGCTTCGTTCATTATTCAGAAACGATAAGCGTAGAGTGACGTTCCTCAACTTTCGTATCAAGGCGATGGGGTTTTCCCTTGTTACAAAATAGACATATAAAGAATTCTGCATCAGGGCCAGAAGAGTTTAAGAGAGTGTGAACGAAGAAAAAGATGGACGATGTTTATACAACACCGTTACAGACGATATGAAATGGAATGTCTAACCCCCCTCACCCACGCCTCCCCCAAAAGACAATGCGCAACTTCGTAGGTTTCCATCTTTAAATGACACTCACTCAGTACAGACGTATCTCTATCTGTAATACTTAACTACAGTTTTGGATGAATGTCCATGAAGTGTTCGGTTATATAAGTTACCGTAACATCAACTCTGAAATTTATCGACGGTAGGTAGGAGAGTATCTGTAACACGCGTATATCAAAGCAACAATCCAAATCGCAAAAGGTTACCTTTATATTTCAGAGTACAATCATAATTATGATATCATCAAATGATATAGGCTAGCAGAAGAAACAAGATATCAAAGTTAACTTATATATTGCTTTTTGTAAAAGTTAACATAAAATATAACAGGATTGTTCGCTCTGCCATTGAGTGGTGATCTATGCGACTATATCGACACCCTGTTGAGTGAGGCATTGTTTAGAAAATACTATAGCTGAATAATTATTTCCTAATCTAAAGAATCTATAGACTTTATGAGATTGGTAGTGTATTTTGATTTATAATTTAATTTATTTTTTACAATTTACGGTCTTTGGAATACAAGGATAAATAAATCATTGAACATGATGTTTTGCAGCTGGTGGATATCCTCGGTTATCTCATAAATCTTCACTATATGATAATCATATACTAACTAGAACGTGTAAGAGACCATCCATAGTAGAACGTGTTAGGGACAGAAAGGCACAGTTATGTGTACCATTTATGTCGTGTACATCCCCAAGTACAATGCAAAAGAAATTTTCCCAGAGGAAATTAACTTTGAAATTCCGTAAATTAAATCGTGGTTAAAGTTTTGGTAATAAGATCAGAAAGTTCAAATGTCCCATGAGACAGTTTAGTGTAGCAATGGTAGCTATGAAAGGAACGAGTTTTATATCCACAACAGGGATTCTAAGTAATGTGGAGAACAAATCTAGTAATAGGGAATTCAGCATGTCTTTACAAACACAATAACTGCAAATTTCTGCGTGTCAGAAGTTCGTTTATTTTGATTCACCTTAAATACTGATAACACCCTGTTGTTTTGGGGTTGTTCTGGGGTTGTTTTGGGGTTGTTTTGTTGTTGGTGTTGTGGAGTTCGAAGCTCGTCAACAGAGTTCAAACTGTGAAACCTTTGTCCATACAAAAACTCCAAAAGTGAAGCTTGAAAGAGCGTTGCTCTGCTGCGATCTTAAAGTTTTGTACCAGAGTAAAAACTGGATCGTGCTATAAATCGGTAGCCTGTGCTATTAGGATTACAGTAAGAACTCAGTATATGTGTTGTCCCAAAAAATCAAGTGTGATGTATTTGTTGGGATTACACATATCCTCATTTCTTACTGTAATCCTATTAGCACATACCACCGATTTATCGGCAAGCTCCAGTTTTTACTGTGGTACATAACTTAACGACTGTACAATAGTTATTGTTGTGTACATGTCCACGGGAAATAATGTCAGCGCAAATCGCTAACGGTATGAGAATAAAGAAACTACATCCAATTCCATGACATGCTTAAATTGTAAGCAAACCACAGCCACATAAATGGAAATTATTCACTCATGTGCTCCCTTCAGTGACTGGGGAAAAAAAGGTACATCTGTTGTTTTTTACATGATATCACAGGAATAATGCAGAAAAAAAAAACACATGAGAAAAGGAAACATGTCAGAGAATATTGTTAGTCAAACCAAATCTTATTTAAATATTTGTTTTGATATATATTCTTAATTTCGCAGTAGGTAAAGGAACCAGTCATTTGGGAAATAATCTACTTAAAACGATTGTTCAGGGATTCGGCGGTAAACTTATCTCTTACTGATTGATGAACATAGATTTGCATTCTATTTATTTGGACCACTTTTGAGTTGTTTAGGACTATAAATATCACTTCAAGACAAATAGTTGTAATATAATGGCGCCGCTGTACACTAAAGCTAATTTTATGTTGCGCTAGTTTCATTGTATATATTGATCAGACCTCGGATTGGATGAGAATGCAACTTAGTACCAGCTCAGTGTTCCTTTGCGTAAAGAGTACAGGCTCAGAATAAACATTAAACATGATTATGACTTCTCTTTGCTGTTTTATTGTTTGGTATTTATAACATGTTGTCTTCTTGCTCCTTTACAGGACGCCTTCACAAAAGCATCGCAAATTTTGTACGAAGCAACGAAGCAGAGAGTTTATTTTCAAGATATTTCTATTCTAGTACCCAGCCAGTGGTCCAAAAATAGTTCATATGAATCACCGCGACCAAACGAAACGTACCATACATCACGTGTAATCCTCAGGTAAAAGCCACAATTTAATTTCAACACACCCTTTAACTTATATTTGAGGTAATCGTACTTTTTCGTGAATATCTAATAAAGGTTATAGGCAATAGTGTTCCATGTATTGTACCTGTCTTGTCGTAGGAGTAACTAGTATGAATATGTGTACAAGTAGAATTCCCCTTGATGTGAGTACGAGTTTAAGTATATGAGTACATCATTAGTGCGAGTACAAGGTGCATAGTGCAAGAGCGAGTACTTCACGTTGCACTATAGTATAGCTATTCCAGACTCCCACAAAATCCGAAGTAGGATTACAAGCACAAGTCAATGAGAGATTACTAGTACCGTACATGAAACTTTACGTGGATATGAGTACCGAGTACAAGAACAAGTCGAAGAGATTACAAGTACAGGAAACATAGCTAGGATATGAGTACCGAGTACAGGCACAAGTCAATAAGAGATTACAGGAAACTATGTTTGATACCAGCACCGAGTACGAGCACAAGTCAATGAGAGATTACAAGTACATTAAACTTTCCTTAGACATGAGTACCGAGTACAAGAACAAGTCAATGAGAGATTACTAGTACAAGAAACTATGCTAGGATATGAGTAACTAGTACAAACACAAGTCAATGAAAGATTATTAGTACATGAAACTTAGCTAGGATATGAGTACCGAGTACAAGCACAAGTCAATGAGAGATTACTAGTACAAGAAACTATGCTAGGATATGAGTAACTAGTACAAACACAAGTCAATGAAAGATTATTAGTACATGAAACTATGCTAGGATACGAGTAACTAGTAGGGACTCACTATATTTAGGTCTTCATGTCTTGTACAGTAGAAAATTCTTGCAACTTACACTATCGACAGCTTAATTGCAGAATCTCCACCATCTGCCGCGAGATTTCTTATATAAAATGATTCAAAGGTCATTCCACCCTCCCCACCCCACCCCTACCCCCAGCAGAATGTAGAAAATAAACAACAATGGATAGCTACATTAAACAAAGCACTACAAACATACACACAAATATATAAGTACTTGTTATATTTCATTGATGGTTGCAGAGATGAAGAGAGTGATGCTGCCCCTCCAGCGGTACCATTTGTTCGCCAGCCGGGAGGGTGTGGGGAGGAAGGAGAATATATGTACCTGCCAAGACGCTTGTTCGGATCTGAACATTCTATATTCGGAGATCCTGGTGAATATAACATTATTCTACATTGACCTCACAAATAATAAAGAAATTGCCTTCTTTAAGACACATTTATCGATTTAAGTCATTTTCCTTCAGTAGATCTTATAGTGTATCAATCAAAAGCTGTGTTTTCCCCCAGAACATTAACAAACGGACACACGATGATATGCAGCCGTCATCAGTTGTCATGAATGCATGATTTTCTCGTATCCATGATTGCAATGAGTACCGTAGCAAGCCAATTTTGGATTTCTTTTTGCGATATAAATATTAACTTGAGTAAGATAAGCGAACAAAAATTGAAATGACGATATAATGTTTCATTTACGGCATAAAAATATAACATATTACAAACCAAGTAAGAAAAAGTGGGTCAAAAAATCAAATGTTCCAGGTGTTCCATGTCTTCTTTCCAATGTCCTAAAGCAGATGTCATATCAAAATCTGCAGATCTATTACACTAATTCGGAGGATGGTTCGAAAGATTAAAACGAATGTGATATCACATACCTCTGTACCTGCGCATCAGCGTATCACGATTCCAACCAGTTGAATTCATGTCTAGTTATATGTAGCCCATATTTAAAATATGTAGTTACCTTTCGCAACATTCATCGATGGTTAAGATCACTTTAGTATGTGAACAGCTAGTGCACCTCCCCCACCTTCTCTAGTCCCCTTACCCCCTCCCACCCCGTTTTCTCTCTTCAACGTACCCCTGTCATACGTAAATTGAAAATATTCCCGTTTAGGCAATGTGTCAGCTGTGAGAACAGACATAACAGAGGTCAAACGATCACGAGGCGAGGTCAATGTCACGTCATTTAGAACATCATTCACAAACAAGAATATTTCCTTTGGATATTAGCGAGCGAAGATGCTGAGGACAACGGTGATATTAATATGCATCTTATGCTAATTAATATATGTCTGCTTTTTTTCATTTCTAGCAAAGGTCATTGTACATCTTTGGGGTCATCTGAGATGGGGACTATTTGATGAATTTCCCACAACTCCGAATGACCAATTCTTTTTTCAGTCTAACCAAGGCAGAGTTGAACCATCATTTTGTCCTGCAGAATTAACAGGGAAAGTTTTACAGGGAAATCGGGAGGTCGCTAATTTGTCTGTTTGTACGGGCGGAGGAAACAATGTTTCTTGTGAGTTCCTTCTTACTGACAATGATGATGGTTGGCTAACACGAACACCGAATGGGAGAGGTTCATTGATGTCATCCTATCTTCAAGATTCTGTAAGTGCTATTTGCATGTGATACATTGTTCTAACATTAGTTGCATGTGATACATTGTTCTATTACTTCTGTCTCATCAAATATATCATTCTCGTCAAGCCACACGAACACAATGTAATACATAAAAAAGACGCGATTTTAATGCAATTAACTCCATGTATAATCGATTTGGGGGATGTTTTAACAGGCCAGTGTCAATCGCCAAAATCAAGTACAACATGTTTCACAGATTCACATGAGTTTCACAATCATCTGAAGTCATGTATGTAATGAGTAGAAATATGTAATGCCAGACTGAATAGTTTGTGTAACCACATAGAGTGGAGAATACAGGTTAATCGTATAATTTGTTTGGGGTAAGCAACAACTCAGAAATAAAAGAACACACGTTGTGAGGTGAAAGAAGGCAACAACCATGCATGATCATCTTTCTAAAAGCAAACCAGGAACGATATCACATCCAATGGTGTTCCTTGAACTTACAAGCGTGGATGAAGTGAACGCTTCTGAAAGCATTTCTAGTCACACATTTCTAGAAAGACCAAGTCCGTACTTTGTCCCATACACCTCAACAATATATGAAAGTGTAAACAAATTCTTGCACCGGGATCCAGGACTTAAAAAGATTTTTGTTCTAAGTGAATTGACCAAACAGGACTGTCTTTTGTTGTGTCGCAAACTTGGCATGGTTTTGTCTGTACGGCAAAACAGTGCGTCCTTGCGTCATTATGTCGGCGGTTTCGAATGCCAGGTTAAAATGAAAAAATCCTAAGGATATTTATACTATGTTCACTATGTAAGTAATACATTATAATAATTTAAACACCTGACGGTTGTTATACTTTCAAGCAACCATGCTAGGCATCCTGGATGTCCTTTACGGATGACCCGGTTTCATTTGTCTTAAATTTCTCGACAGGTTAAACAGTTTTGTCACAGTGAAGATGAAGGTGACGTGAATTCCCGTCATAACCACGAGGCTCCAACTCAGCAAAATCGTTTATGTTTGGGAAAGAGCTCTTGGGACGTTATCGTAGAATCTGGGGATATCATGACGTCACAAACACGTAGGCTGAACCATGCTAAACCAAACTTCCGAATAGTTCAAAAGGTTGATCAGTTATTTGTCGTTGTCTTAGATGCCAGAGAAAACATGAAGGTGAGGATAGAATTTTTTAAGATGAATCTTTAAGAGGTCAATGTTAACCTGGATTACCGTCTAGGACGGTATATGAAATTAAGGATGTTTCGGTTTGGTTTGAGGTAACAATAATCACTATACGTTTTTGTCTGCGTGTGGATTTGATTGTGAAATGTAAAATGGCAAAGGGAGCTAAACAAGAACTCCGGTGATGACAGTATAGTAAAGTGTGACTAGCAAAGCGGCGTATGTATGCTCTGTGGGACCCCATTTGTCATGAGGTAACGTGAAACAGAAGGGCATCGGAGAAAGTGGGATAGCTAGTGGGACGGAAGGGCATCACAGCGACCGACGGACAGACTCCTTATAGTGTGCATGTTAGTCCTGAGAGGAGTATGGTGGCTAGTGGGAGGGAGGGGTATTGCAGCGACCGACGGACAGACTCCTAATCGTGTGCATGTTAGTCATGAAAGGAGTATGATGGCTAGTGGGAGTGAGGGGTATCGCAGCGACCGATGGACAGACTCCTTATCGTGTGCATGTTAGTCCTGAGAGGAGTATGGTGGCTAGTGGGAGGGAGGGGTATTGCAGCGACCGACGGACAGACTCCTAATCGTGTGCATGTTAGTCCTGAGAGGAGTATGGTGGCTAGCGGGAGTGAGGGGTATTGCAGCGACCGACGGACAGACTCCAAATCGTGTGCATGTTAGTGCTGAGAGGAGTATGATGGCTAGTGGGAGGAGGGTATCACAGCGACAGACGGACAGACGCCAAATCGTGTGCATGTTAGTCCTAAAAGGAGTATGGTGGCTAGTGGGAGAGAGGGGTATTGCAGCGAACGACGGACAGACTCCAAATCGTGTGCATGTTAGTTCTGAGAGGAGTATGGTGGCTAGTGGGAGGGAGGGGTATTGCAGCGACCGACGGACAGACTCCTAATCGTGTGCATGTTAGTGCTGAGAGGATTATGGTGGCTAGTGGGAGTGAGGGGTTTTGCAGCGACCGACGGGCAGACTCCAAATCGTCTGCATGTTAGTCCTGAGAGGAGTATGGTGGCTAGTGGGAGGGAGGGGTATTGCAGCGACCGACGGACAGACTCCAAATCGTGTGCATGTTAGTCATGAAAGGAGTATGATGGCTAGTGGGAGGGAGGGGTATCACAGCGACCGACGGACAGACGCCTTATCGTGTGCATGTTAGTCCTGAGAGGAGTATGGTGGCTAGCGGGAGTATGGGGTATTGCAGCGACCGACGGACAGACTCCAAATCGTGTGCATGTTAGTGCTGAGAGGAGTATGATGGCTAGTGGGAGGGAGGGGTATTGCAGCGACCGACGGACAGACTCCAAATCGTGTGCATGTTAGTGCTGAGAGGAGCATGATGGCTAGTGGGGGTGAGGGGTATCTCAGCCACCGACGGACAGACTCCCAATCGTGTGCATGTTAGTCATGAAAGGAGTATGATGGCTAGTGGGAGTGAGGGGTATCACAGCGAACGACGGACAGACTCCTAATCGTGTGCATGTTAGTCCCGAGAGGAGTGTGATGGCTAGTGGGAGGGAGGGGTATAGCAGCGACCGACGGACAGACTCCAAATCGTGTGCATGTTAGTCCTGAGAGGAGTGTGATGGCTAGTGGGAGGGAGGGGTATCGCAGCGACCGACGGACAGACTCCCAATCGTCTGCATGTTAGTCCTGAGAGGAGTGTGATGGCTAGTGGGAGGGAGGGGTATAACAGAGACCGACGGACAGACTCCAAATCGTGTGCATGTTAGTCCTGAGAGGAGTGTGATGGCTAGTGGGAGGGAGGGGTATCGCAGCGACCGACGGACAGACTCCAAATCGTGTGCATGTTAGTCCTGAGAGGAGTGTGATGGCTAGTGGGAGGGAGGGGTATCGCAGCGACCGACGGACAGACTCCAAATCGTGTGCATGTTAGTCCCGAGAGGAGTATGCTGTAAAGAAGGTTGGGAGTAATCACATGAATGTAATATGTTGGACTGTTATGAATATACATGGAGGTTTGATTTAATAAGCACACCTGTCATTTCGTGATATGTTTCTTTCATATCCTGAAAAAATCAATTAAATTGTTGAAAACATAATTCGTCTGTTTGAATGACTGTGATAACACAGCTAAGGTACATGCATGCTATCGGTACGTTTTGTCAGTTTCCGGTATTGTAGGCACATAAAATAGGTCTAGTTATGGTAAATTATAAATATTTTCCTAGGTAGTGTATGGTATGTCGTGCTGCTAAGGGGAAAGTAAATATTAACTGCGGAAAATGTCACAGAAGCATTTGATGCACCGCATTGCATCTATACTCCCTTAATATACAAGAGTAGACCCCTCCCCATCTTCAGACGATGGTTAATTAGAAGGCCACATTTTCAGTAAACGCACAACCCCATAGAAACACCTGCTTACGGGCCTGAACATTTGATCAATGCACTCTTGCTAGTTAATTCTATCTTTCAGCAATGACGATCTCTTACAAAGCCTTATCATTATAGTTCCCCTCTTACCCACCATGACCCCCACCCCTCCCCTCTCATACTTACATTATTTTACAAAAGTAACCCAACTTGAATGCAATTATTCGTTTCCGCTTATTCTTTACAGGAAAATAATAAATTCCAGCGAATGATGGAAGCGTATAAGCACTATGTATACGATTTGTTTCCACCATACAGCCATCTTGGAGTCGTTAGCGTTAATAAGACCACTGAGAAGGTTTTCCCTTGCCTGAAACTTTGGGAAACCCCAGGCTTTCGATGGTTTATGGACAGAGATTTACCAACAGCTCCCGTGAATCATTCCAGTCTTGGCGCTTCAATACCGAAGGCAATAGAGGTAAATATTTAGATTTAATTCCTCGTACTGTTCTCTGATGACCCACCGCAAATTTTAAGCACACCTAATTCGAAGACTATTGAGCCTTAGATATGTTTCCTTCTGGCAACATGATGGTCATATAGTGGTTTGTAAAGAGCGCCACTCGCTCGTACACCAGAGATACAATAACGATCAAGAGATAAACACATGCATGGGAGTATTCAACGATGTCCTTGTCTTTATCAAATATTTGTTTTCGTTTTCGGAAGACTAACTAACGTTCACATAGTTCTTGAAATCACTAGCAGGTTCATACAGTGTTTTAAACGTTTAACGATCACATAGTGCTTCAAACGTCAAACGTTCATATAATGTTTCAAACGACTAACGTTATAGTTCTTCAAAATTACTAACGTTCATATAGTGCTTGAAACGACTAACGTTTGTATAGTGTTTCAAATTCCTAACGTTTATGTATTGCTTGTAATTAACTCAATAAAGTCGATCAATTCAACATACCGCCCTCACTATATTTGTTTACCTATCACTAAGCAATATCAGATGAATTCACCAAACCGTCCCCGCCTAACCCGGATATGTAACTTGGTAAAGCATCTTGTGTTCTATTTCAAATGAACCGAATTATGTAGTAAATTTGGGATAGTTTAGATACATCTTTGCATTGAATAGGTTATTTTTCAGTTTTGAGCCTTAAGTACGCAATGTTTAATTTTAATTTAAGAGTATTCCAATTGTCACCTTGTGTAGAGGAAAGCTTGAAATGAAAAAGAAATGGTACTATATATTTTGACAAATGCCAAACTCACATATTATATATCTTGTAAACCAAAACAAACTAGTTAATTTGTTTCTAGAGGACAAGGATATTCAATATTCAAATTATCAGTATAGATTGAATAATGTGCAGGGTAGGTCGGCCGGGTGGTCACGACTATCGGCTAATGGACCCTCAAACGGTACCCAATTAGGAAATGATGGTGGGTCGATTGGTCTTCTCGCGGGTAGGTTTGTTATCTTTAGCGGGCCGACTTGAGGATCCTTGTTATAGACTAAACGTCATAAGTAAACATGAAAACATGTCTCTACTGCTTTTAAGGAATAATTATACCTTGCTAATCAGAGTTACCAATTTAAATGAAGACTTGTAAATACTGGTACAATGATTACACTCTAAAAAGTTCGGGCGAAATATTTATCCAACACTGACTACGTTATGGGAACATTTTGTCTAACACTGACTACGTTATGCATGTTTACAGTCCTGGTGAAATGTGCTCATTGATACGATCTTCCTTTTGGAAATTCTCAATCTATGTTTTATTCGATAATAAAAGTGCTATAAATCTTGTTATTATCTATTTCATTTGGCAAAACTGTAATCATATTTAAATTTGGACGCATAGTCTACACACCGTGTCTTCGTAAAATGTTTTGAACAAATAAGACTAGATCCTGTGAGTTTACCTACCAAGCTTGCAAATTTAATCTAAAACCGTACACAATTACCATACTCCATCAAATGAACATAGTCGCAAATGCTTCCCACTGTAACATTTCTCTCGCCACTTATACAGGTCTGGATGATTTCTGAAATCTGTAAGAATTATACAATGTTATGACACATTCGTATAGGCAAAAAATTGTCATGTGGTGATGCAATTATTCTTTTATTACTGCACGCCAAGATAGAAAGTTTAAAAAAGGACTGGGTTTGTCAAGGCAAGTCATAAGTGGCATTGGAATAGCATGAGAAATGTGATGGATCTTAGAATTTCTTCCGTTTTTCAAATAATTAAGTTTCATCCCGATTGATCCCTGCACTCATCGGATGACTGTTACACAAGAGCAAATGATATAACAATATGTTCATGTTAGTTTCCCCTCCGGCAATAGGACGCAAAGGTTGAATTGGTTCAATGTGCTCTTTCGCTTCTGCTGATTGAGAACATAACGTTTCTTAGCAGAACATAAGACGCTTGTCACCAAATTGGGTAATTTGCCTCATTATTGTTAAATTTAATTTCCTCTTTCTATTATAGCTATGTGGAGCTTTACGAAAACAATTTTTTTACAATGACGTTAGAAACTAACCTGAGAGAAGAACGACCGAGGAAAATAGTTAATTTGTTTTTACGCAATCATGATAAAACCATGACATGAAAAACTAAGATGAAATATAAGCCAGTTATTCAACAAAATGAGACAGATATGTACTTACATGTCATACTATGAACCTTAGCTGTGAATAAGTTTATTTACATTTAACGGTAAGCGTGATTTAGCAATCCTCAATATTTCTAAGCTATAAATGAAGACAAAATGTCTTCCACAGTGTGGCATTTGATATTCCGACTACGATCACTTGATCGTAGAAAATATGAAAAGGTACAAGATTAAGTGTTATCCTGATTTATCTGTCAACCTGCCAGTGTCAACGTCAGACAGCGGTTCATGTTAGCTGTGTGGGCCAACTAAAGCAACTCAAACTTCATACACTGTTTTGCAAGTATTCCATTATTGCTTCAAATGAATTTCTAACCACAAGAATGGGAGGAGTCAATTTCAATAGGAACGTAAAGTGACGAGCACCTCCGATGAAAGATGTGTTCACACGTTGTATTTTTTTCGTCTGGCTACTTTTTTTTCCAGTTTTTAATCACTTGGTGTGGAAGTTCTCTAAATTGCCTTGTTTCCTGTTGACAGATTCTACAGGAGCGGAGAGATAATATCAGTGGTTCTGTCATACTTATCATGAGTGACGGAACTGATGACATTACACCGACCATCGCTGATGTACAAGATGATATCGCGAGTGCGGGGGTCGTCCTGGCGTCTTTGCCATTCAGCGCAAACTTCTCGGAAAACATTATCTTACCCAACACCGTTGACGTCAAATATACAGAATTCCTTGAAAATGGCAAAATTCATCAACGGTACCAAGGAACAAGAGTGACGGATTGGACAAGATTTATAAGGGTATGACCTGATTCCCCCATCCCCCTCACCCCCCCCCCCCCCCCGCGATGAAATTGCCGGAGAAGTTATTACTCAGAGCTTTTAAATTGGTAAAAGGGGAATAATTTCCGTCTTTACTATATCAAAAGAGAGCACCCGATAACTGGTTTCTTGATTCTTGCTGAAAGCTAATAGAATATATACGACAGTTACAGCCTGTATGTATGTTCGTGTGTGTCTGTGTTTGTATATGTGATACATCGTCTGTGTATATACTTTTGAAAAATACATGGCGCTTTAACATGGTACTTTGTATGAGATACCTTGTAAAGAGGAAAATTCCAATAGTAATGTTTCAATGCCATCGATCGACTCCGTACAAGATTCATATTGCTTATATGTTTTGTTTGTAGAGGACAAATACCATTTGAGGTCGATAAAAGTCTTAAGATGTTGGAAAAATAGTGACTGTAAAAGTAACGGTTATCCGAACTCCATAATCAGTGTCCTTTTCTATACCATTGCGAACAACATACTCACATCATACTCACATGTCCCATAGACAAAGTTCGAAATAATGTAAGTACGAAAGCTCCAGAAGTGTTCTACGTAATGTGGATGAACATGATACGTTGGTCAATATGATTGTAAACAGATGCTAGATTTTGATGTAGATTGTGATCGGTGTTACTAATGGATGTATATGGAAGAGTGGCAAGGAATAACTAACCATGTTGCCTTGTTGGGGATCTTTTTCAGATAGCCAAGGAAGAAGTGTATCTCGATACAGATGATGAGTACAGATTCCATGTGACTATCGACGTTGCCTTTGACGGTCAAGAAGTATTCCTTCGCTTCTTTTGGAGGAATAGTAAACCTGAAGTTTCTGTAACCATGGAAGATGGAACGACTTTAGCCAACTATTTTAACGACTACATCGGGCGGAAAACCAATTACTCGGAAGCAGATCCAATGGTAAAACATTTTGTTGACCGATTGGCTCATGCAACCCGGTCCATTTTAAGGAACTAAATTTAAGGGTGTGCGAATGCGTGGTTCATGTGGTTACAAATATACTATTTCATAAAGGCTAACCTATAATTAGATTTCAATATAGTTGATAAATTGTTTCTGAGGGAGCCTCTGGTTAATGTTCAGCATAGGTCAGTATCTCAAGTTGATTAGCTTAAACATCTCTTTGATCTGAATCGTGACTTACTTATTTTCCTGTAAGGACTACAATGAATAAATTATGTTTTGGTACGTTCCAAGGTAAGCATACAGAGAGCATTAGAGATCAAAGTTGAACAGCATTTTGACCAACATCGTATCATATGGCACCTGTGACAACACAAGTTCATTCATATTTGTCATCGGTTTGTTCAACCTAATAAAAACGTATGTAATGCTTTTCGTTGATATTTTGTTCCACAGCTAATTAACAGCCAAAAGATATATGTATATCTAAACAGCACAGAACCATCTCCACAAACTATCACTTTTGAGGTATTCACTGGTCTCTCAGTAAGAAATGACGAAGCTCTTGTAGCTGTGAGACCTGTTCGAGCTTCCCTAATGATGTATTCTTCGTTAGTCAATGTTACAAAAGAGCGAATGATTCGCATTTACGGAACTGTCTCGCAAGTAGAACGACCAATCACAGCTTGTATCGTAAAAGCAGACGTTATAAACCCGGAAGGAGGAAAAACAACTTTGCTATTTCGAGACGACGGAAAGGGTAAAAATGTTATATATTCGAAATTTCTCAGAAAGAAACTGAACTTTTGAGCACCCTCCACCCTTAATACCCTAGTGATTATAGCGTAAAAAAGGCAGCTTATTTTTATAGTGTGTTCTCTTTTTGATGTTTGTTTTGAAGAACAAGGCAATTTCTACAATTGTTAGTTGTAAATCCCATCTGAATATATTGTTCCTAACTCAAGATATGGTTAATCGAATGTAACCTAATTTGGTTGGCTTAACCTATACGAAGTTATTCCAGGAAGTGGGTCACAGTAGGGGGTCTGCGCTGTCGTCATCACAATTGTTGTAACAAGCTTCATAATTGGTGTTGATTTATCCATGAAACCTGATACATTTGGCATGTTTCGTTAGCTCTCAATATTTTCTATAGTTAGATTTTGATGAAAACATAAAAAAACTTTCGGCTGCATTGCACTGATTACAACATTCAACCTGTTGTTGCCAGGTGCATTCACAAGATATCATCCAAAAAAAAATATCTTTGCGATACAAAGTGATATGAAGATATGGTATTGACCTAACCGGATGCAGTTTATAACACTGTCAGCAATTTACTAAGTATATTGAAATAAATCTCTGTCACAGCCGATTGTTTTCTCTCCAGCGAAGCTTAATGTTTCTCATTTTGTCTCATCGATGCTTTATTCAAAGATATTTTTATTTAACATTTCAACTAACAAAATGCATATCAGTTCACTCCAAAACAAACAAATACATCATACATAATTCTTCATGTCACTTTCTTCATATTACGAAGCCGATTATAGTTACGTTGTAGGCGTTTTTAAAATAAGCACAATGTATCTTTAGTGAGTGATGCATCACCTTATCTTACGTAGGGAAAACCAATACATTAACATGACTATTGTTTTGTTACCAGGAATAGACAACCACAGAGAGGATGGTATTTATTCTGCCTACTTCACTAATTTCACGTCCAATGGGGATTACCATGTCGACATGTCCGTCAAAATCAGAAAACGAGGAAAATGGAAAAGAGTTGATGATTTATTCACTAGCGGCGCCATGACACCCAAACTAAGTAAGATTCGTGCGGTAACAGTAAGGTCTCATATATCTGTTTAATTTGCAAGTACCCTTATATAGTAGATTGGGTGTTTAAGCAGTACACAACCATGGTTTACTCGTTGGTTCTTTGGAATATAACTTAAAACTGTGCAAGAAGTCAAGCTAATGTTGGCTGACAACATTATCCTAGTTCAGAGGATATCAATTGAAGGTCACGACCTGCAAATACAAGCTCCTTCCTGTACAGCGCTGGCGCGAGGTCGTGTAGGATACAAAGAACATCTTACAACTGTCATCAACATGTCACGAGTAAAAGTCACAATAGTCAGATAAATAAATCCTAATAACATTTTAAAATGCATATGCGAAGTGAGATAATACTTAAAGCAGCATTTTGCGTTGGGTCGCTTTTTTCCACCTTTTTAACATGTGCATCGATTTTTTTTACATGTATCAATCATAAAACAGCAAACTAAGATACCATCCAAGTTTCATCCTGCCAAGAGCGTTAATTAGCGAGTAATTAACGATTTATATCGATAACGAGTAAAAGTGTCCTCGACAAAGTTTTCATATCTCCAAATCCACTAGTTTGAATTCCACCAATCAGTGAATAGTATGTTTATTCATGAGCATTTTGCGTTTGGTCGCCGTTTTCTACTTTTTTGACATGTCCATCGAGTTTTTTACATACATCAAATCACAAAACAGCAAATTAAGATATTAGCCAAGTTTTTCGCTGCCAAAAACGTTAATTAGCGAGTATTCCACAAACAAAATTAAATCGCATTCAGTTCCCAAACCCACTAGTTTGAATTCAACCAATCAGAGATGCAGGTTTAGTTATATGAGCCGTTGCTAAAAATAGATTCAAGACTTTGCGTTGGTACAACTCCCTGGTACAACTGCCATATAGACTGTACACAAATCAAGCGTGGTGTTATATTACGTATCTGTCAATGACGTTCGTAGTGTTTAAATATTCATATTATGGGCGAGGTTTATTGGGTTCCCAACGGAAAATATCTTGGAGAACAACACAGTTGAAAGTTGCAATTTTTTCGACTTTTATGCCACCATTTGAAGTAAAATATAAATAGATAAGCTAGTTATGTATGTCGTTATGGCATAGTGGAGTCAGTGAGGTTGAGAAATACCATAGTCGAGGACGCAAAATGCTGCTTTAAAGGAATAAACAGATGGCAACAAATCATGTGATTTGAAATGGTAGGCAATGGCATGCGTGGGTGACTCAGTACTTTGAAGATATTCAATGAGTTAATATATAGATATTGTGTTTAGCACAACCAGCAGCTGTTCTTCATTCAGTACAGTGCATTTACATGAGTCATGGTAAGTCACAACTTCTTAGAAATGTATCAGCAAGTAGAAGATAAACATGTAGTACCAGCAGGGGCGGACTGGAATAAAAGCTGTCATCATGAATATTCATCATGAGGGGACCCCAATATATCGAAAGAGCCACCTCCACCTGGCCAAAACAAAATTGCTAATAGAGAATATGTGGAACAACAAAGTATTTGACTGACAAAAATGGTTGAAGGCGAAGATGAGAAAGTGTTTTTTTTTAGGGGGGGGGGGGTATAAAGGAGCCGAAGGAGGGTTCAGGTAGTTGAGTAAAAGTCCCTAAAACTCCTACTTTTAAGTGAATGGATTCGGTCTCATCTTTTATATGGTCTCATATTACATACACATACCGTAGATGCTTTCTGCCGCACAATGCCCATCGCGGATGAACTTCAAACTTGGTATGTCGATTCATCTTATATGAACCCTAATACTTTATGTGAAGTTCAATGTTCATTTAGGGTCAACAGAGGTCAAAGTCTGAAAATCTTGTAAACACGATGACTCAAGAAGTACATTTTCTTGAAATTCATACTAAGTTTGGAGATCAAGCTTGGTGATTACAAGAGCCCTATTGAAATCGGTAGTGGTTAAAGGTCAAATGAGGTCAAAAGGGGCTTAAGTCGGAAATCCTTTTAAACATGATAACTCAAAAAGTATAGCTACAATTAATTTGTCAATTCTCCAATTGTACGATTTTCTTTTGGTGAAACTTGTTGGTCAAATTCAGTTCAGTTCAGTTCTGTGAAGAGGCTCTATAAGTATTTAACATAACATACAGGAAAGTGGAAAGTTGATATGAAGAATTGTTTTATTCATTGTATAAACAAAGTAATATTACTTTCATTCATTCATTTTAATTATTAACCGGATATTGTAGGTGTTAGAGCTGATTTCACCGAAATTTGTAAAAGACAACGTCCTTTTATTAATACATCTATGTGTTAATATTATATATAGATATTGCGATATATTTCTGGATTTTGAAATAAATATTTTCTACTGTTCAGTCCTTACCAGGGAACTGAATGGTTAATGCCCACATGGGAGTGATACACATAAGAGCTGGAAATCTCTGATCTTTTTTGGTTTTCATTGATTTCTTAGACAAATTTAAGTAACTTGCTCTGCATTAGTCAGATAGTAGCGTGGAAGTTTGAGCCAATTATACAGCAAGGACTCACAAAGTAAACTGGCTTTCTGGTTATATCGTTGCTTTTTCTGTTTTGTTATTGTTTTTGTTTGTTTTAAAGAATATCCTATTCGTTACCGATATGGAGGTTTACCACCATTTCAAAGAGCTCCACTGCCAATAACATTTACAGCTTCGGATGTACCAAAGGATTTTCAAACTTTGGATTACTTGCCTCCTGCTATCATAACAGATCTACGTCTTGTCACGACGGTTTTGGAAAGCATACCAACCCTTACTTTAGCTTGGACCGCACCAGGGGATGATTTCATGGAAGGTCAAGGTAAGTTATTTCTAAATTAGTAATTAAGACGTCCATGGTTATACCTAGTTTCATCATTCCTGTGAGTGAATGGATGGAAACATTTCTCTATGTAACAATTTTCATTGTTCACCCGATTTTGTTGGAAATATACTTCCATACCTTTTAAAGTTTTCTTCTTATTTGTAATTTTAGCTACAGGATACGAACTGATGTTTACCTCCACCAGATCAGCAATAAGAGACGACTTTGGTCAAGTCGAAAAGGTCACAGAGGATACGCTAATTTACGCTACATTAAAAAAGCCAAAGCCTGCACTAAACACCGAATACTTGAATGTTACAGTCGCATTTTACTCTGACAGTCGAATTTATTTAGCAATTAGAGCATTTGATGAATATAATAATTTCGGTGATATTTCTAACATTTTGGAAATCAGTTTAATAAGCGGCAACACATCCGTTCCGGTGACACCCTACAGACTTCAAACTACAGGGCAAACCGAGATAAATCAAGGCAACCTTTCTAAAGTTGTATTTTCCTTAATAGTTTTAATTGGTACTTTATCTGCAACAGGGATTTTCGTTTTAGTATCAGTTTTGGTTGCAAAGAAAGTAAAATCGAGGCAAAAGGTGTCTGGGTCCATTCCGTTGGTTTTGAAATAAACATCCGAAGCACAAGAACAAACATACTTCAATGCGTCCTGATCCGCAACGTCTGTACTGGTCTTTGGAAATCGTGGACATCATCAATCGATCAACTAAACCTTGGACGGGCAGTAGACATGTTACAATCGAGAGAAATGTGCTATAAACAACGGATACACCTCTTTATGTTAAGCCTTATGGATGAAATAACTCTACATTGTAACATTGTTGATTTATTCTAAACAAGTAAGTTTTGGATTGAATGCATAAAATGATACTTATATTGACTTTTTTAAGTGTTATAGTTGTGTGACCAGGTCCGTCGTTTTAAAGAAATTAACAACTACAAATGTGGTACTGTGCATATGTAATATTGTAATCATGTAAATAACGTTACAAAGATATAATAAAAGGAAAATTGTACAGATTACTGCAACGTAATGGCCTACCATGTCTCGATGCTGTTCCTCAAAATTACGTTATTGCAGTGGCTTTTGAGGCTTTCAATTCACGTACACATTTAGGCTACGAAAGAGGCTTATGGGATTTATGGAAAGTTAGTAATTTGTATCTGTAGATATTGTCTCAACTTTGTCTCGCCAACCTACTATTGCCTATATGACGTAACGTGGATGTCGGAAGGCATGAGGCAGAGCATGCTTCTCCGCGAGACTTTTAACTCTTCATTTTGGCTGGTGCAATTGAAGGGTCCTTTCGGTAAGTGGCGGAGGGCACGTAAGGTGGATACCTGTAGAAACGTATCGTTACCGATGGTTCGGAGCAGTATACTGAATGAAGGATTCCTGGACTTGAGCTTATACGTAGGCTTACCGAGAAATCTATATCCAAATAATGAAAATAGACTATGGCAAAAATCTGTTATACGTTTTTAATTAGTTTGCATTCTTTTGTCTTTTCATCTTTTTTTCTGTATTGTTTGTATTGGGCCTGAGAAAACGTAAGAGGAGGTAACCATTTTAAGGGTTCACCATTATGATCAAAAGGGAATGGCGTTTCGTAAGTGTATTCGAAATTTAGATAAAATGTGACTGCGTATATAGCGCAGTGCTATATTGTAAACAGCAGACCACTCACCAGAGTTGACCTGACTGTCCCCGGTTTGTCTCTCCTTTTCTGATTCATCGCATCATTGAAGCATTCCTTTTCGTTACTTTGTCATGTTGAACAGTTTGGTTGCAGTCGCTTCCTTCTTGGTTTTAACGATCTACAACATTTAAATGTAACTTTGTGTCGGAGCCAAGTAGGGGTCCCGGGGAACAAGAGATAGAGGATAGTGTACTCCCATTGTTATAAACTTACTTAAGGAAGAATGAATACTTCACAATGCGGGGCCGGTGACTCAATTGTCATACTGTATTCCCATTGTTATAACTTAAGGAAGAATGAATACTTCACAATGCGGGGTCGGTGACTCAACTGTCATATTGTATTCCCATTGTTATAAATTACTTAAGGAAGAATGATTACTTCACAATGCGGGGCCGGACTAAATAGACCGTTTTAAATCAACTATTACACAGTCATATATGTAGCTTATACGTGGTTTAAGTTGTTACGCTGTTTTGACTTTTGTTTTACCTGATCAATTTGCAACTGAAATAAAGTGCGCAAGATCTCATCATGCATGACCTTTGACCGCTGACGTTATGATGTCACCACTCACGGATAGTCATTACCTTTATAGCTTTCCATTAATACAATAACCATTCGCAAACGCAATAACAAAACCAGCACTTCGGCTGTTTTCTTTTTCGTTTAACATCTGCATGCATCTTGGCTCTTTATGGAGTTACGTAGGCACAACATGTTGCGTCAGTGTAGATGCGTCTGCCAAACTTGAAATCAATTGGTCCTTCATGGATCTTGTGACAGATGCTGTCCTTTGTTGACTATGATTTCCCCTCCCTCCCCCCTACACTAATGCACACTCACTCATGTTGTTATTGCCATGCCGCTGTTTTCTATGATCCTACACACACAGTGAAGGTGAAGCACCTTACAGAAATGCTATATTATCTAATTTAAGAAGTATAATATTGTCGGACTAGTAATGTCAAACTTAATGATTGAGAAGAAATCATGATCCGGCCCGTTTGATAGGTAGGCAGATCAGGTTTGAGTTCTGGGACTGTGTAATTTTGAACGTTTGAGAGGTCGAGATTGACTATCGCGAGGGGAGTGCACCAAATTTAAGAGCACCAAATTTAAGGCCGAGGAATGGCAGTCTTTTAGAAGTCCGTTTGAGATGTAAGAACTCAGTTATTGCGAATTCGGAAGCTATTGTGCTATAAATTAGTCGAAAATCTCGCTACTTCAGGACTTCCAGATCCAACGTGGGAACAGTTATGTAACCGGATCCCGTCGTTGCACTCCTCATAACGCACTCCAAGTTGAGGGGGGACTCTGGATATGGGAACTTGCATTGGTGGGGAATGGGAACCTGCATCAGTGGGGAAGGGGAGCCTGGAAAGGAGGGGGGGGGGGAGGTGGAGGAGGCGTATATATATATTTTCTAAGAAAAATCAGTTTTTATCTGCCCTTGTTTGCATCAAGGTTTGCAATAAACTACAATAAAATAAAAAAATCACAGGCACGCCGTTGCTGTGAAAAATCTTATCACTAATATGCAAGTGGAATTTGTAAAGTCATAAAGTAAAGAACAAAACCTCTCATTGAAAGCGACACAAGCAGTAAGCGGCTACTGCAAAATCAAAGTAACTATCTCTATATTTATCTATACAACTATTTCCAACTTACGTCATCATACGTATACCTTGTATAACAGTCCCGTTATTCAACAAGTAGACTAATATAAAGTACCAGTTAGTCAAACAATACAGATTATCAGTCAACACGAGGCGTAGCCAGAGGGAAGGAGTAGGGGTAGGGGACACACCACTCCCCCACAGACATTTCGGCTGGGGACGGCAGAAAAATGGGCAAATAAATAAATAAACAGCAATGAATAAGATATGTACTCGATAGGTTGCATGTTTGTAAGGCATGATGTCATCTGCTTCTCAGAAGGTTTTCCTCATTAGCCATAGACATAGTGAGCATAGAACGAGATTCGTATTACCGTTTCTGCGATGTTGGATGTCTATATTAGGTTTTATTACAATTCCAGCAAGGAAGCAGAAAGTAGAACCTATTAATCTTTGGGTACATAACTTTGTCTTTGTTTCTCCACATCACGAAGACTGGCTAATCTCCTGATTCAACAGATAAAAAAGTTCCACTGAAGAAGCAATGTTGTATCATTTCTACGATATACCTGGTGTGTTATTTCTATTCTCTACCATTTGTTTCCTTCTAAATATGGGAAAAGAGATGGGTAACAGATAACAAGTTATTGTACGATGAGGAACGGTTGACAAGTAATATAGAATACCAGTCGGCTAAGTACCAGTACAACAAGTGAAAATGTGCCAACGTACAATGCAGTGACTACGCATTGCTGTTTGTGTTCTACCAACTTCATCAATGACCAATCAACGAGTAAAAGAGTAATGGCAACAAAAGTGCTACCATTTCGTTCTCTATGTATAAATCTCTATGTATGGAACTGTAAGTAGAGAACCAGTCAACGCAACATAGATTACGAATAAACAAGAAGTATAGAATACCAGTCACAAAACAAATATAGACCACCAGCCAGCAGGTGATAGCTAGCTATTCGAGTTTCAGTCAATAGAGTACCAGTCGGTTTTACCATCTGTATTTCTAAGTATGGAATTGTAGTACGTCCAGTACTACTCCACGCGCACTAGAGTACCAAACTAGTCAACAAGTAAGTGAGTAACAATCACGAAGTATCACCGTACCACTTAACAAGTAGTTTTATCTCTGCATGCTCTATACTTAACACACCGTTTCCAATGATAATCTGAATCACCTTCACATTACTTTTAGTGGTCGGTTTCAAGTTGTTACTATAACCATGGTGACATTACGAAATATATTCATGTGATAACCTTTGAAAGCCCTGACATTTCCGAGGGGCATTCCCTTCCAATATAAAAAGGTTTCGAAACTCAAAAAGAACAGTTGATGAATTACCCTTTCAATATCATTCCGTGTCGAAACAAGGAACCGATGGTTACAAGCGGTGTTGAAATGTAAAGAAAAGAAAGTTTGCTTGAAACTCGATCCTTCATTTTTATGTATTTGTCTTTAGCTTTTGGAACCCAAAACGTGACGGGTCAAAAGAGCTGGCAGGTCTTTAAGATCCAGATTCATAGGAAAACAACAATCGTGTCATGCACAGGTTCAGTAAAACTTCTTACTAGAAACATCATGGGATGGATGTTTGCTCCACATATAATTGTTAATCCTTCTTAAGTTCCAGCTGTTAGTTTACAACCACGACTGTTATTTAAATGCAATTTTAATGTTGCATAATAGTACACATTCCTAGCACCGTCCCAGCACAGAAATAAATTTGATTTCGAACTGGCATTAATTTATTCGACTAAACTACATCCGATTTCAAATTCCTTTATAAAGTGGGAGCATTAATTAAATCGAATTCATGTCAACATATTGAAATTCATGCCGTCGTTTATATCAACCATTTATGTCCTCAATGGCTTACCATAATCGAGAGGCATGAACTGTTTGTCAACGTGATCATTAAAATGATCTGATGCGTCAATCTTCGGTGTGATATGCGTGCAATTTGGTTAAAGGGTACGCATGTATGGCGGGCCATCAGTCTCAAATCATGGGAGATCGACTTATACCGATTTAAATCGACATATACCAGTTTCCCTCGACATATCATCGATTTATTTTACTTATCATCGATTTAAAGCGACATATACCAGTTTACTTCGACATATCATCGATTTAAATCGACATATACCAGTTTCATTCTACATATCATCGATTTATTTTACTTATCATCGATTTAAATCGATGATAAGTAAAATAAATCGATGATATGTAGAAGGAAACTGGTATATGTCGATTTAAATCGATGATAAGTAAAATAAATCGATGATATGTCGAGGGAAACTGGTATATGTCGATTTAAATCGATGATATGTAGAATGAAACTGGTATATGTCAATTTAAATCGACATATCATCGATTTATTCTACATATCATCGATTTATTTTACTTATCATCGATTTAAATCGATGATAAGTAAAATAAATCGATGATATGTAGAATGAAACTGGTATATGTCGATTTAAATCGATGATATGTCGAAGTAAACTGGTATATGTCGATTTAAATCGATGATAAGTAAAATAAATCGATGATATGTCGAGGGAAACTGGTATATGTCGATTTAAATCGATGATAAGTAAAATAAATCGATGATATGTCGAGGGAAACTGGTATATGTCGATTTAAATCGGTATAAGTCGATCTCCCATGATTTGAGACTGATGGCCCGCCATACGCATGGAGTGCGGAATATAGGGGACATCTGTTTTCGTGCATTTTGAAGGTCAATTGAGATCATTTGAGGACGTTGTTGATGTTCAGAAAACATTTCTTATCTAGGCTCAATTGTTGATCTATAGATATTTAGCAGTTGCTGTTATAGTCTACGTACCACGGAAGCACCGATGGGCCAAAATACGTTTATAAAAATGTGAATGCAACGTTTAAAAAGTGTGAATTTAAGATAAAATGAAAGTTTGCTTAAAAGTAAGTGGACCTGACGTTTCAATCCTAGCTTCTTCTTAATACAAGCGCAGAATACAGACAGGTTAATGAGCAGGGTGAACACAAAAGAGATAGATGTAAGAAGACAAGGGACGGAGAGAAACCAACAGGGGAAGAGGCATAGGCGTAGGAGACGGGGGGGGGGGGGCTGGGGGCTGCAGCCCCCAATCAATCTTATTTTGAAATTCGGGCAATATGCTGAGAATTTCTCGGGCACCTACTAAAAGAAAAATAATGTAACGTGTTTTGCAATGGTTAAACTGATTTTATTATTATCATTATTATTGTAACGACTTCCCCAATAATTGTAACCAATATGGAAGGGTAATAACACGCATAGCTGTATGAGGCGGGGGGGGGGGGCAGGGGGCAAGGGGCTGGGGGCAGAGTTCCCCCCAATTTCTAGAGGACAAGAAATTCGGGCAAAAGTCCTGAAAATTCGGACAGCCTTAGAGGAGAAAAGGTTTTATATATAAATATATATATAAATATGCAGTAGCTTGCCCGAATCTTTTTCACATTTTTGAACCACAATTCCGTGGAGAGCTTTTTGTGTTATTTGTTTTGTGACATTAATATTAATATAGGCCTAATGATTTTCTTTATTTAGCATCATAATGCCCGAATATTTTCGTGTAACACCACCGATTATCGACATCTTTGGCCACAGAAAAAAAACGCAGTCAACATTTTTTTCTAACTAGTCAACTGTATACCTGGACATCCCCGACATGAGTGTATATAAAAAAAAAACATTTTCTTTTTTCACGGATGGTGGGGGGGGGGGGGGGAGTACAGGTTTATAATATTCTTTGTTATTTTTCATACTTTTTTGTGAGACAAATTGCAGTCTCACCCGACATAGCGACATTATCCTGCCTACGTGTCGTTGAACAATGTATTTTTTTTCTGGAGGTAGCTGAGTACTGTGTTAAAATAATAAATACGGTAACTAAAAAGGAGCTTAAAAATATACTGTCCTATTTTCCCCTTGAAAGTGATGTTACCATTTTTTCTTCTTCTAATTTACCATATTTTTGGGGAAGTGTAAATTTCTAAAACGTGTGATTATAAAAAAAAGAATGTTTAGATGCAACTTGCAAGGCCTCAGAAGTGCCATTTCCGGCAATCTGAGAGGAATTTATTGCCAAAAAAATATCTTGTATGCTACGCGCCAACTGATGGTGGCGCTCCGCTTCGATAGGGTCACGGGAACTTTCAGGCACAAATTTTCTGGCCCCCGAACTGAAATGGTCCCGTACGCCTATGATAACACGGGATTGTATGTTATTGGCATGCGGTGTAATATCCGATACATGCCTATATGATATGCACATTAAGATGTTGAACGCGCGTGGAGCGCGCGAAAAAAATTTGGTTACATTTTTCGGGCAAGTCGTTCCAGCCCCCGAAATCAAATTGGGCTCCTACGCATATGGGAAGAGGAGAGGTAGGAGATAAACAGTAGAAGCACAGAAGCACAAAGAGAGGATTAAGGGAAGATGGTAGAGAGTAAATTGCAGAAGGACAAAGACAGAAAGATGTGGAAAAAACAAAGGTGGAAGAGAGCTACGAGAAGAGTGGTGACAGAGGGGGAAACAAGGGGAAATGGAAGGTGGGGGGGGGGCAGAAGAAAGGTTAGTCATGTCCTTCCTGAATGTTGAGCCCATAAGGTTGAGTGTTGCGAAGGCGTTGCATCGGCAGTCTTTCTCTGCTGATTCGTACTAGGTCAGGAAAGGCTACCCAGGGATTCAATCCCCTGTATGAAAATGTCATTAATGGTATGGTTGGAAATGTTAGAGTGTTCTCCAACCGGGGATCTCAGTCTTCATGGGGTTGACTGTGGGTCTGTGACCATAGAATCGCTTCTTGAGGGTGGATTTGGTTTCACCAATATACTGGATTCCACAAAATCTACAAGTGATCAGATATATATGGCATTTAGGTTAATGTCATCTATCTATTGATGACATTAATGCTTTTCAGTGAGTTTTTCAGTGTTTTCTGACTTGCAAAGAGCAAACTTGTTCAATTTTGAAGACTTCCAGCAAGCTTGGTGTACCATATTGCGTGTTTCGCTGCCATTTGATCTGTCAAAGCACTTCACTGGTGTGGGGTGATAAAAAGTTGGTAATCAGACGCAGACGTAACGTACTGGGTTGGCTTTATCAGGGTTTCGCTGCCAGAAGTTACGATCTCAACCACCATATAGCAATGACAAACTCCTTAATTACCAGATAGTTGTCATAAGAAGTAGTAATGCGGAAATAAATAAACCTACATATCGCCATTGGCTGCTTCTTCCAATCTCGGCTTATATGAGATAACATGACCATGATACAAAAAAAAAAAACGTAAATGTGTCTTGTAATGTCGTAATTACGTAATGTCTTTTGAGCTGATCACTGGTGCGTTCACATACAATGTGTCACAGGCCCGTAGCCAAGAGGGGCACTGCCCTCGAGTTTATATGCTCGCCCTCCTCCCCGCCCCCCCCCCAAAAGTTTTTAGAACAAAGACAATATTACCTTAAATACAAAACATAAACAGTCACACATATCCTGAGTTTTTTTCAGCCAAATGTTGCCGTTGAATGTGATGGAAGCTCTGTCCATCAATTTGGCCTTGAGACTTCAATTAGGAAAAGTCCACGGTCCATATTTATTAAAATTTCTTACAAACTGTTACTTCGAATATATGATTCATTAATATATACCCAAACGGCGTTCTATAATATCTGTTTTATCCAAATTGTTTTTCAATTCAAATTCACAGTCCTCTTTAAGTTTGGAGATCATTCCCGGACTCTCCCCCCCCCCATCCCACCCACACCCCACACTCACCATCAAATTATTGTTACCGGCATCATGAAAAACTTCGCGATCGCAACTTTACTTTTCATGAGGTCTATGTTGCTTTCATTGAGATTGAACACATCAGATCTAGAGACAACCTACGAGAATTATATGGACTGTAATTTTTGTTCTGTATACATTGTAATGAGCGTTGGCACCGTGACAGTGCTTGGCTAGAACTAAAATGGGTGTGCATGCATATATGACTGCGTGACGTGAGAGTTATGTTAGTTCAACAGGTCTGCGATGCTTTACAGCCACCTCGCTTGCTCTCCGATGTCTGCGATAAGGTGGCACTGCCTGGTATTTGGTATGCCAGTCAGTTATCAAGGGAGAGATCATCCTTACGTAAAGGCTGTGCTGAAGTCGTTTTTGTTCACTTCAAGTTGGCCGACGATACATTGGCGGAGCGTCCGTACAGTCAGGGGGGCGGATGCCCCCCCCCCCCTGACGGACTCAAACGGACTGCTGGCGCCCTTTACAGCTTTTTAGTACTTTTTACTTATTCGCGATTATTGACTTTTTAATTGCGCTCTCATCTACCTATTGACATTTGTCACATTCTGTTGGTGTAATTTTCTGACAAAATGGCGATGACACCTATTTATTCTTCGTTTATCTGCAAATTAGCAAGGCTTGGAAAGGGTCACTTCCTGCGATCTAGGGAGTATCTTTACTCAAAAATCTCTGTACGCTCCGCGCCAACCTGTGGTGGCGCTCCGCTTAGATAGTGTCGAAAGCGCCCCTACAGACCATTCTTGGCCCCCACTGCGACGATATAGTATTAAAATTAACCACACTGTGAACAATAGTTAGTCAATATGACTAAAAAAAAATAGTCACAACGATGTCTCTATCGACCAGTTTTTTCTAGTCATTTGACTGTATAACATTAGTTTTGTGACTAATTAAATTGAGTTTTTTGACTAATTAAAATTAGTCCTACTACGATGCCTCTATCGACCAAAGCTTAGTCCAGTGACTAAAAATATTAGTCATTGCAACTGTGACTACTTATTTAGGTCACAAGACTAGTTTAAGATTAAGTACTGATTAGTTAAGAAATGAGATAGTGACACACATTGTAAGTGTCATGGTAATTTTTATTAACATTCAGTATTAATGCAAAATGTGACAAATAAACATTCCATTTAAAAGTCATCTCATAAAGAACAGTAACAAACACTAAAGGTTAAAGAACATTTAAAACTAAAATAAATATTTATGGGAAAATTGGGAAAACTTATTTTTACAAAATTGTCAAAATCTTTTCCCACAAAACATCTTGAGAATACTTATGGGATTACTTTGAAATGCTCCTAAGCCATTAATTTGGCAGTGTTCAACAGTTTTCAAACAATTAGACCCCCTGATGAACCTATACCTACAATTTCTTAAAGACCCTCATTGTCCACTGACCATGCATCATTATGGGCTCTATCAGTTTCATCAAAATAGCAGCATGGAAGAGGTGTGGGCAGACAAAGGGAAAATTTGCGAGTACGCAGCTCAAATATATAAATAGAAGTTTAGCCAAATAAATTATCTTAATTAATATTTAAATATACATAACATATATTTAATATACACAAAATAATATATCATATTTATAAATTTTTTTATAAAAATAATACCCCATGTCAAATCAAATGGTATAAAAAGGCCTTGAGTAGCTCTATATGACCTTAGCTGTTAAAAAGGGCCAGCAAATATCCTTATAATCTTCATCTCGAATTAGGAACTTGGAAGTGATATTATTATCATTTTCTGACCATGGATGTGATGGTACAATATTAATGCAGAACATGTAAGTTGAATATGTTATTATCCTTGACGCAACATTAGGGTGGAACAGAAAACAAAGTAGTTAAAACATTTCTAGAAGTACTTTATCACAAACTATAAGTTATGTCTTGAATGGTAGAAACAATGCTGAGCTACAGCTACATGTTCCCCAGGGGACATCCCATATCATTGCAGCCATGAAGCGGTGCAAATGCTATATTTTTGAATTACCTCCCAGGGTACCCTATACACCTGAGTAAAGAGCGGCAATTGAGATTAAGTGTCTTCATTAAAGATACATACGTATCGACCAGGTTGGTACATGAACCTACGATTATGGAATCATGTGTTCAGTGCCCCAACCATTCCGCCACAACTTCTCTATGTCTTTACGTACTGTGGTTATTTCAGTGATTGCATAATGCGCACTATATATCACAGATTGTTCCTTATATGTAACTTAAGGTAGCATAAGCCCATTTAAAGCCCCATTGACTTACACACTAAATCACAAAAGTAATGTGGTCTCTAAGTCTAGATAGAAGTTTTCACTAGTTAAATGCTACCTATCACCGGATAGCTGACAAGTTGGCCTTTCATGGCACTAACAATTTTCTGTATCATGACCATGTAGATTTTTTGCTATTCGAGCCGGAAGTTTTCGTCACTTGTAAACAAACCTCTTCACTCAGAGGTAAACAATTTTCCTACGCTGCTCCTGGGAAGCCTAAAGGGGTCTAAAACTGCCTCAATTGACCCAATTTTCTCACCACATGTACATTCATGCTCTTCAACATGCAAGCCACACAAAACTATATTATGATTGATAACGGGTTAAAAAAGATGTTCCCCGCTGCTTTTTGGCACTTTTCCTGAAGGGGAACAATCGAAGGGATGGATATAGGCTCTAATAGGAGTATGCCAACTTAAGTGAGAGATTAATTTTTTTTCATACCAAAATGATACTTTTTATAGTCGTCACAATATAAACCACAACATATTTCAATGCAATTATCATTTTTGGTCCATAAAGATGTCTTTTCAGAGATTTCAGTATGCACTGTGCAGTGTGTAAATACACATATGAGCAATACTGTGTAAGCAGTAACCAGGTCTACGTCTGCAACAACATTTCCAGTCACCAATTTTGATAAACTTGACCAAGTTGGGTGCATTTTGATTCTTGCAGGTTTTATTGGTATCCGGATCACAGTCCACTTGGTCTGGCTTGCCATACCTGCAGCAACATCATCCAGAGAAGGGTCAGCGGGGAGGGCTTTTTCGTCTCTGGCTCTGAAATGTGATGAAATTGAAAACTACTTTTGTTTAGCTCAGTTGATTCCTCCCAAACTGACCTACAGGATATACCCCAATATATTCCTGAACTGTTTGGAACATGTTAAACTGATATTACCTGTCACTTCAATGCAACTGTTAAGTTACTTAGAATAAGAGAATTGAAGGTGTTCTTTGCCAAAACTGGATCATTGGGATTTGTAAACCACAGCCTAACTGTAACAGTATGTACAGTAGTCTAAAGGAAAGTTTACTGAAATGCTATCTAAATACACAGTTCACCTCAATAACATATCCAGTCCATTTACAGGTTTATCCATAGGTTGTTATAATGTATTAAAGACAGGTGTAGGGGACAAGAGGTAGATAGGGGGCATAATTTGTGATAAAACATTCAAATTTGTTGCTCGTCAAAGAACAACAACGTCAAATTACCTTATTCTCCATGGGTGGCAAGCACTGGTTCCTATAGTTACTACAGTAGATCTCCCATGGAAGTATCTGGATATCTATTTCTGCTGTCAGAGTTGTTTGAAATTTGTTGTTCCCTCATCTAACCAGTTGAGTCCATTGATACCACAACCATTCAAAGTATATAGCTGTGAATGCTGAGGACTTGGCACATCAACTTTCTCTGAAAATTGACAAACAACAGAAAATTAATGATAGGCTGAGTAGGTTCAAAACCCCTTGATGCTCATATGCAGGAGCAGAAAATGCATACCTTTGTGGATTATTTGCTAAACAAGACTCAAAACATTCTCTATCCAGGGTATTAGCACTCAGCAGCCACTCCACTTAGGATACAGAACCCTACAACATTGGGCTACAGCTGGTGTAGACTTGGTCTAGGAAGTAGGATACTAACATAGCATGATAGCGCCACTATGAACCTGAGGCCTAAGCTAACAACATTATGGGTATTTCATGCATTGAAACTGAGTTTTTGTTCTTAGTTAAACACCAGGTACTCTCAACTTTATCAAAAATAACCTAAAATATGAGTACCATGTACTTTGTTCCATGTACTAGAGCAGAAGGTAAGTACCACTCCGAAGATCTTCAGTTCAGAGTGCACGAAATGCAGACCGGGTTGGTGGTCGACGAAGTGTCTAGAAACTTGACGTATGCTAGCCTACACCACAGGCGCTCGTAACATTATAGAATATAGGCCTAGTATACTAGCTAATCATACACATTTATATAAAATATGTCATATAAGTGTGTATTACTGCTTCTATAGTACTATACATCTACGAAGTACGAGCGCATGTGGGCTACACTAGGTAGACTAAACTCCTAGCCTAGCTTCGTCCTAGCGTTAGCCACAGTTTTGCTTGCTATGGCCTAACGTTATAATTTTACCCATACTCTCCAGCCAAACATATCGCGGATATTCAAACCTTCTTTGAACATTATGTCAATTGTGTCAATTATTATTCATTAGAATTTCAGTTGTGATTGAGCTTACCTAACTGACCACATTTTGAAACTGCTTTTGACAATTTGTTAAATGATTAAGAATCTTCTTATTTTGTTGATGGCCCTGCATGTTCTATCTGCAGTTAGGTAATGGCCGCAGTGTACGACGTACGACGTACCACGTACGTGCATACAGTATACATGTAATCGCCGGCCGTCGTCTGAATTTTTGATCTCTGATCAGCTGAGTTACACGGTATTCTACGGTACGATGATTGGATAAAAATAATGACGTCATTGGTCAAAGCTGAAGGTTATAGAAAGTAAACAAACAGAAGACTAGAATATTCTCGTCACGCTTACATACATGACATGCATAGTGAGTGTCAAAAAAGTTCGTACAAATTTATGTGACTAATTTATGTTTGTCGAACGACCATGCAAATTGGTCTGCAACTAACGAATTGGTAATGACTAGCTTACTCTAGTCACTGTGACTAGAGTTTTGCTATTCGTGACTAACTAATGTTTACAGTGCACGTGACTTCTCTTATGGGATTTTTAAACTTGTAACTTCTCATTACGGCAGTATTCAAGTATGTAGACATGTCCGTACAAGGTGGTCGGTTCTTGGTTTCCGAAGAACCCCGTGACTTCCGAAATAAAATAACAAAAAATGAAAGTATGATAAGACAAATGAAACGGAAGAACAAATCACCAACTTATTTCAATTGTTAGATATTTCGATCGTTCCAAGTTTCCTTAAATTTACTTTCGGTTAAATATTTCCATTATTTGTACCACATAGTATCCTATTTAGATTACTTATCTGTAGATTCCCAAATAAATTCTGCTGTCAGGTCGAGTGCCGATTACATGCATAAAATTGTTTCGTCACATATGAAGATTAACATCTTGCAATTACGTAATACAATCATCCCCTAGAGTACAGTACTAGTTTCCAGTTGTTTTTCAATTTATAAAGTGAATTTGAAATATATTTGACACAGGTATGATCAGTGGCGTTGCCATGGGGTGGCCTGGGGGGGGGGGTACGTGCCCCCCAAAATAGTGCCCAAGATGCCCCCCCAGATGCGATTGTTAGTGTTAATAAAATTACTCAAACAAAATCTTTGTTTACACATGACGAAACGTATTGTGTGCATCAGTAAAACTTCTTTCCACCGACCAACACAATAAACAGTTGTTTTCTCACTAACAAGGTCACTGAGGTCCCGGCGGCGAATTTTTTCCCAAACAGGTTCTCAATTGTGTATAAATAGTCTCTCATGATTGGTCGGAAAAGTTACGTCATAACAATAAAACCCTTCACTTCGAGGTTATCAAAATGTCTGCATCCATTCGTTGCAACGAAGATATACCCGTTCAAAATTACCCGCAGCTTTTCGTAAATATATGTAGATGTGTTTGGAATTGGTTTAGACATAATGAACACACTAGTATTGTATGATCTACGTTGATCGAAGTTTTCTGTGAAGGCATTTATCGATAACATCGCACAGTGAAAGTTTCGTACAGGGGTATATAACACATGCGATGTAGGCCTATATGTATTATAACTGTGTACACAGTGCAGTGACGGAAATACATCATACTGTAGCATGGTGGGCTCATAAGTGACGCACTTAAGGATTTGATCAACGATTTCTATGAAGGAAAAATCAAAATCACTCAACTGTATGTGTTTTTCATGTGTGTGGTTCCTCAGAAATGTAATGATCTCAATATATTTATTGTTTTGTGCATATGCAACGTACAATTGAGCAGAACTTGGCCACAAAATGTCTGCAGTGTCAAGTTCTTTTCATACCCCTAAATTGACACATTCGTCGATAAGCTAACTGTAGTGAAGGCTTTAGTATACATCCATTGACTTTAGATGCTGTTTGCTATACTTTGAGCCGCTAAGCTTAGACAGATCAGGTCCCAGAGTGTAGTGTTGTCCATGATATTGAGGAAATGTTGGTTATTTATAGGGTACAAGATTTCCAAATGCCCAAAAACTGAACGTACAAAACCGGGGGAAGTGTGTTAAAAGCTTAAAAATTCCACAATTTGGTCATCAAATAGCTGAAATGGATTCAAACTCATGAAATATGTAATTCTGCTTGACTGCATAAAGCTTAGGTGGCCTGCTCTATCGTTGCTAGTAATAATTGAAGGTGCGTCAATTACGGGGGTGCGTCAATTACGGGGGTGCGTCAATTATGAAGCCTTGACTATACACTAAACTGTTTTGCGTATATTCATTCAAGGCTGAACTCGCGTCGTGAAGTTGATTTTGGTGTAGGCCTACCCATTCTACGAAACGAATTCCGATTTCAATAGAACGGCTGACGAATCTTGGATGGCGTAAACACGAAACCGATAGAATGTAGCGTATGTATCATAAGTAAGGTAAACATGTTATCCAAGCATTAAAAGTAAAAGTTAGGGCGTTTGCAGGGAAACCGCGTAACAAGACTTTATTAAGTGTCAGTGTGTGACTCAGTGTATGTCTTCGAACTATCAAGCGTTTGATGCTGACGTCACGAGCAATCTGATTGGCTGAAAACTCCGTAATTGAGAACCTGTTTGGGAAAAAAAAATTCGCGGGGCGTGAACCGCTAGTGCTTAAACTTCACTACTACCCTGCATGAATTTAAAATTTTAATTTCCAACACGTTGTTAACTTTCCCCAACCCTCTTGATGGGGGCTGAAGTGTGCTTCCGCTCCAACTATTCAAGCGGAAAACATGTTTTGTTCTCTCATAATGGATAATCACCAGATAGCACCAAATTGCATCTTAATAAACATTAAACATGAAAAATTATCAAAGCAGAGGTGTTAATTTCTATTTTTTGTACACTTTTTATCCACCTCATTGTGCCCCATCATTAAGTGTTGTGCCCCCCACTGTGCCCCCCCCCCCCCCTCCAAGATTGAAACGTCTGGCGACGCCACTAGGCACGGTTACTGTTCATGAGAACTCTCAGCTTACGTTCATGGTACGCATCCTACTGATTTGTCTGTTATGGCATGGAGCCATGGTTTATAGCAACCAACTATACGGCTGGATCATGACGAACAGCCGGGAAGAATACGCATCATCAAGACCAATACTTCATATGTGGGCACTTTTAAGCTTCCGTAAATAACTCATCTGAGGTTAACGCTGTTTATAACGACGCCGGTTTTCTTCTTGTACGGTGATAAATGTTTATTATTCCGTCAAATTCAAGTTTCTAAAGCCGTTGAGAATTTAATGTCAATATTTACTAGCGTTGCCCTTGGCAGCCAATCCACTATTGGCACCTTCAGTTTTAGCTCTTCAGGAGGTACAACTACACCAAACAAATGGAATTAAATATATATATATATATATATATATATATATATATATATATATATATATATATATATATATATATATATATATATATATATATATATATATATATATATATATATATATATATATATATATATATATATAGACCGAAAGATCAAAATAACATGATAATATTTGTCATCAAAGTTGCATTTTCGAGCTACAGTATTGCAACTAATAACATGTTGCTACTTCTACTACTTCATGAAAACCAACGCAAACACCAGGGAGTTGTTATATGTCAAGCCCTGCTTGACCTGTGGATGAGCAACAACTCACTGTTAGTAGTAGTCAAATCAAAGAGCGATGCTCTGGTAAAACAATACAGCAGCTGAAGTCACCATACACCAGGGAGCTGCAGCAACCATGCAGGCGCGCCGGATATCCCGGTTACTAAAAAATGATTTTGTTTGGATTGTCAGCGTCTTCATCGTTGAAATGTACTTATATTCAGTAGAAATAGTCGATATGTTAAAGTTTCTTCCTGTTCTAGCCTGCCACTAATTTAGGAGGCCTATTGTGCTACGTGCAGGCTCGCAACTGCATATACATCTACGCCCCCCCCCCCACCTCCACACCAGAATAAAATCATAAGACTCATCCTTCTCTTTCCCTCTTCTCTCCCTGCCGACGGACCAAATATTGCAAACAGTTCCTATTGCACCATACATATATCAAAAAGTTATATATCACTATATATCATTGTCTCAACATACACTGTAGCACTACTCACCTTCAATTTTACCAAAATGTCTTATTTAGGAATTTTCAAATTTAAGCTCCTCCATGAACGTCAATTTATATTGATATATGTCCATTTTACCACTTATGACACACCAGTGGTTGATTTCATCCAATCGGAGCACGAGAAACTAATGTATGTCAATTTAATTCGACATATATCGATTTCAGGACCTATGGCACACCAGGCGCACCATATTCTTTTCCTGGCGATGCATGGTAAGGAATACTGTGATCACCAATACTGTCACGTGAGGATTGGTTGTTGCGATCAATCAAGTTCAGCGAGGGAATTTCCCCGAATATTTTTTAGGTCGTTCAGGACCTGTAGCGTGTACAGCAGACATCCCGGTGTCAGGCTACAGTTCATCATTTGTCTCGAATTTCCACAGAATATGCTTATATACGCCAACTGCACAGTGGTAACTGAACAGAGACAACTGCATGCATGCCACTGTCACGTACATATAAAGCTATAGCAGCACTGATTCGAATAGAGATTGCAAGAATTATTTACTGTGAATAGGATGGACAGTCTTAATTCGACGCGGGTAAACTTTGACGGAATATATTATATAATTGACGTTCACTCTCCTGTACTACAGGACTAACAGCGTCACAGGGGAAAAAGCATTACTCGGTGGAAGGTACATATACAACAAAATGATATGAGTTCGGCACGACTCTGTAAGTTTACCAAATATTGATATTTAGTCTACATGCTATTATAGTCATAGCAACTCGCATGATTATCATTACATAATGTTACTGTTTCAGATGACAGTTTGAAGTGACTTTTAGACTCAACCTCGCATTGTTCTCTCCAACATTGGCTAAATATGGAAGTTCAAGCAGGCCCGAACCTTTGTACATGGATATTAATATTCACGATTGGATTCGGAGCGGGTTACGTCAACAGTGAATATTCTAAGGATGATGAAGTGTGGGGGAGACTACCCCTGCAACTCATTAATGGACGTTATGAGAAGCTGTTAGTAGCAATACATGAAACTGTTGACCAGGATGATGACATAATTCCAAACATAATGGTGAGTAGTGCGTATTTAAAGGATATTTAAATAGCTGTTTAACATGATAGCTGGAAATGTTCTACGCTTTTAGGCAGAACCACATTCTAATGGGCTGCATTTGTATCGTGGTGATAATTTTCTTTCGAATATAATTAATTTTATAAATGCATATCTGGCACCAGCCGAGTTTAGTGATGATGTGATCATGGCAAGTTAGCTAAAGATGTCTTTGTTTTTCTTCATAATGTAAACTCATTTATCCACCGAGGAAATAGTATTCTGTGCCGCGACTGTCAAAGTGTGCAAAGAATTATTCCTTGATTGGTATAGGCCTATTGTCTCTATGAAAAACGAAGAATGAAAAGCAAAATCTTTCTTATAAATGCTTCCCGGCTTGAAATTCATTAACAAATATGGATCAAAGTTGTCCATCTCAGGAATAAGTAGACTTTAAAACTGAAACGCCTACGGCTGTGGCTTTCACTTTATTTCGGGTACACCATGTAGTAAACTAAGTCTCTGAACTTTTCTAGCTAACATTAATAACTATTTCCAGAAAACAACTACCATATATAGGCCGATTCAAATCTTGAGCCAAATTCATTGTTATTTTGTAAATTTACATGTTTGTGATAAAAACCTTCCAAAATTCTCGTCAACGTTTGTACACGCGAACTGAATTTTTGTTTCTTTATATTTTATTTTTTTGTTTTTATTATTTTATTTATTACTTTTATTTATTTTTATTAATTACTGTATAGTAAAATTAATTCTAGTATAGTCTGCTTCTGAGCTTTTATTGTTTAATTTTATATATTTGTAATATATTGTTACATTTTGCATTGATTTGTTAGTTGAAATTCTACACATTTCCAACAATTCTGTAACACTTATGCAACTTAAATGTTTATTTTTTATTTTTTTAAATGTCACTTCAACCCTTCACAGAAAGCTCTTACTTCTGCCTCACGTAACATGTTTGAAGCAACGAAACGGGAAATAGGAGTAAGCTTGGGGGAAGTTCTCATTGCAGTTCCTACTCATTGGGACATGCCGACCTTGACTGGAGGAAACGAAGGTCTAAATGAGAGAGTGGCTGAATGGTATGAGCTATATGATAAATCACACGTGAGAATCAGGTAGGCATATAAACCATTCGCTGCTCTACCCGCCCCTCCCCACCTCTTCAATGGCGTCGCCAGATCATTTCAATCTGGGGGTCACAGGGAGGGCACAGTACTTAATTAGGGGGCACAATGTTTATTTGTAAATGCCGTTCTGGGGGAGGGTCTAAGGGGAGGGCGGGCCCCCTCCCCTTTGGGATTTTTTTTATTAATTAAGTGTCCTATGGTGCTATATTTTGCAACTTGAATTAACTTCAAAACATAGGGGAACCGACATGTACCGATTTAAATTGAAATTAACCATTTCCTTCGACTTATACCAGCTTCTAGCAGCTTAAATTGACTTATACCGATTTAAATTGGCATAACATCGATTTAAACTGGTAGGTGTCGATTTAAATTGACTTATACCAATTTAATTCGACATATCATCGATTGAAATCGACAGATGCCAATTAAAATCAATGATATGTAAAATACATCGGTATATGTCAATTTAAATCGACATCTACTAGTTTAAATATGGGCCTATGTGAAAATACAACTGGATATTGCGATGGTCGGTGGAAAGAAGTTTTTACTAAAGAACATCATACGTTTAATTCTTTTGTAAAGAAAGGTTTTGTTTGAGTAGGCTAATTCTTTTCAACAGTATACAAAATCGCATCTCTCTATACCTTGTCTGCAAAAAATGTCGTCAACTGTGTTTGGTGCTGCATAACGTTGTAACTGATTGTCCAACATGTAATTGGTTGTATCAGAACACATCAGCCTACCGTATCCTCAATTGCTTTTGATCCTTTCCTCAATTATCTTTGGTATATGAAGACGTTTTGGGGATTTCTTGCAAATAAACGTCCACTAAGTAACTTTGAAAGTATATTTGTCATCTCATTTTGTGTTCGTGTAGGTGTAAGGCTATGGAGAATCCTTACGGTATTTCTTGTCAAAAAGTGTTAAGAAGTGGTCAAAACTTAAACAGTAATTATACACGACAACGTGTTTTGACAAACAAAGTCTACGTCAACAATGTGAAATATGATGTTTTTTGGGGTTTCACGTTATTTTGCTTAAGAACGCAGGTCTTGTTCATGTGACGGTTTCTCATATATTTAGTGTAAGAACAGATGTTTCTTACTCACATGCAAAACCGTGCAAACTAAAGACTTTCGTATTAAAACATAATTGGATTGCATAATCTTACAGTCTATGTATAGTCATCTCTGTGTACACTTGTACAGTAACAGATGTGAAGAATCTTACGGTAGAACGGACACCTAAAGATATTTAACGTGTTTTACACCAATGACAGAGTTCGAATAACTAAGACGTTCTTCTTCTTAAGTAAACTTTATATCGTATACGTTTTGTGCCTTACAATTTTAGATGCAGGAGATTTATTGACTGCAGGTTGGTGTTTTGAAAATACTCTCCAATCGCGCCGTCTCCTGCTGAGGATCCGCCATATTATGAAAATAAAAGTAATATATAGAAATTACAAAATGGTTAATAAATCTCTTTTTTACAACAATGAGTGACAAATGCATGTGCTAGGTGAATTTATAGGAATGAGGGACTTACACACGATATTTTTTGTTTCTTTTTACACACTAGTTTTCCCGAATTGCAGACTCTGTTAATCAATTTTTGGTTACTTGCCTTAGCCTGGCAAGTAACGTTTGCCGTCAGCGTATGTGTATGCCTGTTTGTGTGAATGTGACGCTTGTAAACACGATACCTCAAGATAAGTCACCTCTGCAGTCCTCTTTTTTGAAATGTTGCTCCCCTTAAGTAGTATACAAGAACCCTGTTGTCTTTGGGTGGAGGTCAAAGGTCATTTGGGGTCAACAGAGGGCAAACTATGGAAATCTAAAAAACTTGAAATCCTTGTAAACATTGTTACCAGATAGGAAGCTTTATTGGCTGTCATATTTTGCAGGTGGCTTCCCTAAAATGATTACAAGAACGCTGTTATTTTTGGTGGAGGTCAAAGGTCACTTGGGGTCATGAAAGGTCAAACTCTGTAACACTTCATAAACACGAACCTTATAAACACGATATACCAAGATAGGTTACATCACATATAATGGGTACAAGAACTCTATTATTTAGTGTGCATGGCATTTGGGGTCTGCAGAGGTGCAAATGGGCAAAATATCAAAAGTACTTTATCTTGAGAACTTAACCTTCCAAAGCGATTATGTATACACGGTAAATTACCCAAAGGTCAGTCTCAATGAAGATGTGAAACTTATGCTTCCTGATACTAGTAAAACCTCCTTGCTGTTTTAGGTACATGCAATATGAATACCAGCCTGGGTTAGCTTGTTAACTACTCTTGTGCTGCATATGTAATGCATTTAACGGCAAGTACGATTTCAAGATTGTAGATAGTTGGTTTGGTAGTAGGCCAGCCAGGAATGCCAAGGACGATGTCAAGATGGGATACAGAATGACTTAACCTTCCAAAGATTATCTGTTAAGTTCCCATTGATAAATTTAGTTTGACTTTCCAATGTGACTATACTTTACAACTTCTTCCATACAGCCAGTACCTTTCCATTTCAAGGATAGAGTATAGCTTATAGATTTATCAGAGCCAGTTTGATTGCCAAATTATCGTACGGTCGTTTACTATTTGGACGACTGAAATGAGATCTTCATCAGTTACTTATTCAATGTTAGCTGAATAGCTACGTTTACATATCACTCGGTTTCAATCTTTAAAACTAGCAACCCATTGCAAATTTAAGTGTACATATCTATCGGATTCAATATTTAATACTCGCCACACATTGTAAATTTCTACCAGTAAAATCCATGTTATATCCGTATATGACACTCAGTAAACAATTTTCAGTCAGCCTAAAGTGTATCAATGAAATAATTCAGTGGCCTGACTATACTCACGTGGTTTTTAGCATCAGAGATTCCTCTCTGATTTTCGCTCATCATCATCTCAAAACACCGGCGTCATCAACACTAAACTCAACGCCGTTGAGTCAAAGTTGAACGTTCTGTAGAGCAAAAATACCGTACACGTAATCACATCTAAGGTTCAAAATGAAAACTGTTGCGACCTACACGGTAACAAACAACCAAAAATGCATTCTACAACGTTATTTTATGTGTTTTATTGGGTTTATGGCTCAACTATCTTGAAGAAATCTTAACTGCAGCATATTTTTATTTTATTTGGCGTGACACGCACATAAAGAGTTTATTCAACCTGTGACGTCACTTTATATAACGGGATAGACTTGTCAAACTAGCTGACAATGGACAACACTTTGTCGTGTAATAATCGATCGATAGCCGCGAGTATTGAATGACCTCATTGGCGACATAATATTCTTGTATATACTGTATTGAAATTTGTTTGTTGATCAGTTGTCTAGAAAACGATAAGTGAAAGTCATTTTGGACAATGATAACAATACACACAATTATCGCTGTTTGGCTCGTCTCATTAATAGTGCAGACTATGCTATACCGCATAGGAAACACATTTTATTATCTGATGGATACTACTTTCACAATTGGTCCTCTTTCAGATATAGCAGACCGCCTACTCAATGTTTCCTTGTCTAACGGTGTCACTTGCTTATAAAGCGTTCACAATAAAACCAACGTTGAACTTGTCAACGTTCAACTTTGTCAGACTCCAAAGGCTCTAACTTGACTTTCTGTGTATACTTGTCTGAAACCGCGTTATACACAAATAAAAAAGTATTCCTAACGTTGGAACGGTGTATAACGCTAAAGCTAACGAAATGCTTTGTCTAGCGATTACATCGATGTATCATACGTGATACCACCATGGCAATACCTACTCTAGTACTTTTTGAGAATAAATCAAAAGTCCCGACAGTTCCCCTGACTTTCATATGTGAGATATTTAGAACCATGTTAGACCCCTTAATAATATATTATATGAATACAAGTATTTAAGTACCAGAGCCATGTTCGCCGTGCTCGAAAATAATGGGGCGGTACCGCCTCAGACCTACGTGGAGGTGGTGTTGGATTTCTCCGAGAGGTATGTAGAGTATGTTAAAGCCACGGCCTCGCCCTTCTGCGACGCAACGATATATTTCTCCTTCCGCTTACTGGTTGTTTTACTGAAAAACCACACAGGCGATACTTAGATATCGTGGTGAGTGGTCTGAACGCCGTTTGCTAAGACCTTCCTCTCCGGGTAAAAATAGGTAAACCCTGTTTCAACTAAGGGGAAACATTGGTTATTGTTTACTCTAAAACTTTTGTTTTCACCAGTCTTTGAGTTCTCGGTCTTGAGAACGTCTAAATTTATTTCTTTTTTTGACGTTTGCTGTTGATGCCTTTTGTTTTGTTTGACAGCTGAACTTATCTATGTTTGTTCCATTCTATGAAATTCATCACAAATCCCGAAAGGTGGTTTCGTTATTCCGTCCGGAAACATTATCTTCAGTCACACTGGTGACATTTCTATGGTTTCGTAATGGTTTTGTCGTATGAAGAATTTCCAATGAGGTTCATCGTATCGGCAATAATGGTCTTGGCAGGATCTCTGTCACGTGTCACTTACAAGAGCAGGGTACAATATGGCCTGTTCGAATAGAGGCTGTCCCGACCAATATAAATACACAGTTCAAGAAATTTACCAAGACATCCAAGTATAAGCTTAATAGTTCATTTAATTCTTCAAAGATACACACAGTTTTGCCTTTCTTTAATAAATAATTGAATATAATTCCAATATCACCCTGGTATGAGCATGGAGTTGAGGTACTACGCAAAATTGAAACCATTTGCACGAGATTAACAAATGTTAGTGTTTTTCGGCAGACATTGTGTTTTCAAACTGAACATTTACTCAATACCCCAGCGGTTCGTTTACCCTACACAAATTAGGTTATACCTCATACATCGAGGATGTTGATTTTACAACATAATATTAACAGTATTTACTTGTGAACACAATATTAAGAGTTCAAAGTTTCCAACGCTTCTCAGTATTTTTTTAGTTTCTCTTAGCCATAGAGATGTTACAACAGTCATTGTGGATTGAGTAGGCTGAGTCCGATGAAAGTCACGAATGGGATCCAAATTAACCCCAAACGGATACACAAGTGGCTTGGCTGGTTTTCCGTTTCTTACTATATAGCCAACATCATTGTACTATAGATCCCTGGATTAAAGTTTTAGTACACAAAGGATTGTTCACTCATGCAAAAGATGACCCAGCTTATATACCAATAGTAAAATACACTGGCCTTTCAACTCTAATGTGACATCACCTTCCCGTCTTACATCTGATACTGCTTCTCCGAATGCTTTGATGCAAGACTTTGTTGAAAATTCGAATATTTGTTTTAAACCTTTGTCAATATACCACTTGAGGTGTAGCTAACAGTATCTTCTCTCAAAAATGCTTTCTAACAGAATTCTACTTGAACTAGACCCAAAACAATATCGTCGATGAAGATTTCTGATATGTCCTTGAAAATGGGAACAATTTCCGCAAATTTAGGTTTACAGAGCTTCAGGTACTTAAATAGACCTACCACACTATCACCTATGACACCGAATAAGTGATCATCTCTGAACACTGAGATGAAATATGGATTTCTGGGTTCTTGAAGATGGGGAAAGTTTCCGCAAATTTGGGCACATGAATAGACCATCAGACTCGATGACACCGAATAAGTGATCATCTCGAACATCACGTACAATAGTCTCCGGTGTAATTTAATAGCTGAATGGTCTGGAGGAAATCATGGGATGGTTTGGCTCTGTCACGCATCTGATAATAATGACATTCCCAACAATTCTTTGTAATTATACGGTTAAATTATTAGGGAGTGATTGAATGAACTATCTAATTTCCTTTGTTTTTTCTGGTCTCAAAACTTTGCAATCTGTCTCTATGTTATATTTCTTTGTTTATCAGATAGCAATCATAAGCGTGCCAACATGCAGCTGCCTTGCAATTGGTAAATAGTGTTTGTATTCATCGGCGGGTATAAGTGTAAATCGTATTCTTTATCTTTCCAATGATGTCGAATACGAAAACACTCTACGTTAGGGTCCCACCCCAGCCACTCGATACTCACAGGACGACTCCTTTCATTCTCGAAACCCGTTTCTTCCTAATGTATTAGATATGGAACTGTGGGCACCTTCTGCATGAGAGCCCACAAGTGAGGACGTTTGCATCAAACCAACAATTTTAGCTTTGTGAATGATCATCGTCTGTAATCGGAACTTGAAACTACATCTAAGTCTGCCTTTCGTTTGGAATTTAATACGAATATCTAGCCAGTTTGATTGTACAGTCAATTCAAATCGTGGTTGTCGCATTGTTATGCATAGTTCATTAACACCGTCGGTCGAAAGACATGTTATCGAGAAAGCGTACCGGATCTTCGAGCTATACTTTCTCATTGGTATCACATTCAACGTTTTTGGTTGCTCCAAAGTCCAAATCACCATCACTAGATAGTTCCGGTCCCTTGCTCGTGATTCGTCGTATGTAATCTCTTTGCATCTTTCACATAGTAAACCTCATTCCTCTCAGTCTTCATCGGAACCTGATTCTCATCTTTCCGTGACCCCTTCCTGAACGTCCACATGTCCAGTTGACGAACGGTTGATGATGTTCGTGATTGCTTAGAGGATCGGTCGTTTTCGTAATAGATGACATATGATGCGTTTTCATGTTTCTGACTCAAGCATCCCAGCTGCTTAGGAATATCTTTTCACAAACGTTACATGCGTTGGTCTTGTCCAGTTGGGAGTCTGACCTCAATATATGACCGTTACAAGCAAATTTTCGAGCACAGCTACTTGACCCGGAAGTAATTGTTTCGCGCAAATCCGGTTCTACGGACTTCGGTTCGCTACTTCCATGTATGGATGTAATCGGTAAAATTCGCAAACATCCCAATGTCATTCGGGTTTACGAGTATCGTAGCTCGATAAAGGATACTTTAGAGACTCAAATACGATCATTTCCGGAAAGAAACGAAGATTTTACCAATAGAACAGTGCATTTTCTTATCGACGACCAACGCAAAAACATAAAGGTAAGTCAAATCGAGTCGACGTCTATCGTTATGTGACTTTCGCGTCTTAGACAACTTTTAACCGTAAAAATAGCATTTTTGTAATATATAAGCTTGAATCTTACTCATATTTTTCAGAAAAGTTGTAACTCCCCCGAAAAGTGTGATTTTTTGGTCAACGAAAATGGTGCTCCTATGTGGTTTTGGTTGCCCCTAATACATGTATCCTAACGTACATAATACACATATACACGAAAGCACCGTATCCTATAACGTGCAGCCTAGCGCTATATGTCGACTATGATGTAGCTAGTGCTAGATTTGCAACGTCTCGTATTTTTCGTAATCTTTCTATTCGGCATAGATTCCCTTCATTTTTTTGCGTTAATATGGAAAAATCAGGGAGTTGATAAGTCACGGTACTACTGATTGCTACTAAATAGTTAAAATTTAAAAATTCGAGGGCATAGCGGACAGTAATATTACTCCTAGTACAAGCCTAGGCTAGCCTATAGGCCTAGTACTTTTGTATTTACTAAAGTAATATACTACGACAAGTTTTTACCACAGGTAGGCCCTAGCCTAGTTTTAGTAATACTAGAATACCTGCATAGTTTAGTCCAATTTTAATAATGGACTAAGGCTTATAACCTTTAGTTCTTAGCCTACGCCTTCTTGTCCTTGTGTAATATTAATAATTCTAAGGGGCCTGTTCTTGAAAAGATTTGGACTGCATAAGATACAATTTAGTATTATTATTATTATACAAAAATTATTAGTAGTACTAGTAGACTGCCTTTGTACTATGTATAAGTTAAGATCATGGCTTATTATGAGTTTTATTAAAGCTGGACTGGGTGAAAATTTCCTCCATGCTGGGATCGGGATCCATTTCAATGTCACTTTGTTACAAGTGTTCAAGACCGGTATTAGATCCATGACTTAAGTCTAGGCCCAATTCCCTATTCTTAATATGTAGAGCAAGATACGTAACACAGAAATAAAACTAGCTTGCTTTATACTGCTTACACTTTTTACTTATTGCTATTACAGTTAGACCTACTGCTGGTACTTGAGAACAATTGCACCTCATAGAGCCATGTAGTTGTACATAGCTACTTATAATTCCAGGTGACTTAAAACAATATCAGGGATCATTTTGTGACAACATGTTTTGCTGTTAACGAGAGTTTACGATCTTTTTATTGTTATGTTGTTTTCTATGATAGGTACAGTAGTAGAAGTACTTAGTTAGTCATTCACGTACAGTCTTCCCTATGTGTGTGTGTCACACACAGATTTCTCTAAGGTGCTTCCCATGTATATATGACCAAAAAAAAGTTATTCCCAAAAAGAAGAAAAGTTTCATTCACTATTAGATTTGTTTTGTTATGTATAATGACTAACATTGCAAAATGCAGTTCCACTGGTATTAAGTATTAGCCCAGAGAGCTTCCAGAGTTTATTACATCCTCATGTTTATTATCCTCATATCTGAAGTCTTCATATAAGAGTTTATTTATAGAAATCTGCTAATAAATGTAGTCTCACATTCTATTTAATACTATATATCTTTAAGTTACTAGCTCTGTTATATGTACCCGTAGTAAGAAGGAATGCAGCCTGTGGATCAGTTAAGTGCCTGTTGTTACAACTCTGCTCCAAACTATTGTTTGTTTAATCAGGTTGTATTATTAGTGTGCTACCTTTAAGCAATTTTGTTTTCTATATATATGTAATTTACATTTTTCCTCAGTTTCTGTTATACTCTTATAGAAAGAACAAGTTGTGTGCAGCAACAGGCTGTAATATACTCAGCAGTCTCATGCCTATTCTCTAGCTAACTCGAACAGGGTATTGGCCCAGACACATACACTGGAAGTAAACTGTGTAGAATAGATTGTTGTTTGGAATTTATGTGCTGATTTTGGAACCATTTCTTGGGAAATGTCGGTACTTAAATTGGTTGATTTAGTCGTGACAACTGACCAATGTGGCTGGAACAACAGAAGATATGACGTGGAAAATTAACAAAATGGATGGCTCGAACTGGCTGACATGGAATTTCCAGATGAGACATTTGTTTCTTGCAAAAGGCCTGTGGGCTATGAGGATGGCTCAGGAAAGTTGGGGGTTACTGTATGTGAGAAGTAGAAGAGTGCAAACTTGAAAAAGACACAACTGGCATTTTTCATCATTGTGCTTGCAATAGCATCTAGTCAGCTGGAATTAATTACAACAAGTGACAAACCAAGTGATGCTTAGGATGCCTTGCGTACTCTGTTCGAAAAGGATTCTCTAACCAACAAAATTCAGCTCAAGAAAAAGTACCTCAGAACTGAAATGGCAGAGGGCAAGTCAGTTGGAAATAATTTGAATTATATGAAAGGAAGTATGAATCGTTGGGATGCTATTGGTGCTCCTATTTCTGAAGAAGACCAGGTTGTTAAAGTTATATGTCAAGTTTGGACTTATTTATTTACTTTCTACTCTTACCTTTTACTTTTATATATTTGTCTTTTAATTTTAATCTTATGCTATATGTCACAGGTATATCTCACCATTTCAAAGTTACAAAACTATCCATCCTGCCACCTGAACTGTTTTTGTTATGTCATGCCTTCACTATGCCACCTTGAAATACCCCTTCCAGTCATAATGCACTTGACATTGTGTGTGATTTTTTTTCAGACAATATTATTGTATGAAGTCTTCACAGTATGAAGTGAGTTTCATTTCAAGAAGTATTCAAATTTTGTTAAGCTGTTCCTTCCATTTGAACAAAGTATTTCACTTTGAAGTGATCAAAGTAATTTATATTTCATGCCCATATTTTCACAGGACATTAAAACATGTTCTTTCATGGAGAGTGTCACACCAAATGTTTTTTGTTTTCTTTTTTCTGTTGCTTAAAGTGCCTTATTGTTACAGTTATAAAATCAATAAAAGACCAGGCAACTCTATTTCCACTGTTGACTAATGTTCTACTATGCATGTGCAAAAGAAAAAGAAAACAGCCCTACTCAAAATATTTGGTCAGAGTATCCATAGAACGTAATGTATCCAAACGCGTCCTGTGTACTGACAGTCCGCTTTTAATTAAAGTCCCCATATGTGGCAAAACCACCTCATCCCTCCAAAATACCCTAACTCTTCCCAAAGCTGGTGAACACCACACCCATCCCAAAGCTGGAAAACTCCAAACCCTTCCCCAAATCCGCTAAGCACCACATTTCCTCCCCAAAACCCCTAAAAACACCACACCCCTCCCCTAAACAACACACCCCTACCCAAGCCACAGTACTTAACTTCAATATTGGCAAGTGGTTATGTAGTGTGATACATGAACCAAACAAGGATTGGTATTGACTGGAAAACTGTTAACTGATATTTATTGATGAATATAAGCAACAGATGAGTACCCAGCTTTGCAGAATCTCACTGAGTAAGGGCTACTGTGGAATTATGGTAAGTGGGTAAGTATAAATCATTTGGTATTGTAGGTATAAATCATTCGGAATTGTTGGAAGTTCCTTAGAAAGCAACTAGAAATAAGGTTTGGCCTAGGCCATGTTACCTTTGTATATTCGACATGTGGTATGACCCCTTCAGTTTTGACAACAGACTCTGGAAAATTTGTGTTACCTTAATAGTTACCGCCATTAATTTAGCTAGAAAGTAAACACCATCTCCCTTGCCCCCTCCCCAATTTTGTCTCTCTTACCCCTCCCATACGCAGCTCTCAGTAATTTCACATTTTACCTAATCATATATTAGAATTTGGGACAAAATTTCTTCCAAACCTTAGCACAACTTAAATTACTTAATTTCACGCCACAAAACCTAACATTCCTAATAGACCGTACACTAAAGGAATGGGTTCCACTACATTGAAAACGATTTGAGTGAAGTCTTGTAGGTAGTAGCCCATAGCATGAAAACGGCTTGGCGAAAGTCTACCTAATTTCAAAATGGCGGCGACAGCAACAAAATCGCCGAGTCTAGGTAATCGTTTTGTGACTGGCCGTCTTAGACAACCATTTCACCGAAACTTTACAGCATCATGTAGGAGAGTACAAGATCCACAAATGGGAGAACTTTTTTGCTGTAACTCTCTTTCGTTGGTTCGTTTTGACCTATTTTGTGTCAGTTAGGAATACATGTGTGAGGACGAAGTTGGATTGCAATCGTTGTTTCATAGGTTTTCGTTGATTTTTTCTCGGGTATCTTTGCCCTACCATACATTGGAATTACTTTTAATCCATTCTGTGAGGTTCCGGTAAGTTGTAAACTATCAATGTCTGTAAATTCTGTGAGTGAAATGTAGGACCGACTTTACGTTCAATGCGGGCAAATTCAAATTTAATGATATGCGTGATCGTTGATCATTCTTCGAGGTCACGGGGTCAGACTTCCAACTGTTGTCCTCTACATCGTGTTTTAGGTCATATTGTATTAAGTCGTCCGTCTTGAGCAAGACCTTTGACACGTATTACACACATATTTCCTCTTTGCCACATATTACACACATATTTCCTCTTTGCCACATGTACACTCTTCAAATGTCGTTGAAGATGATGTCGGAGCTTAAGCCCCTTCGGATTTGGTAAATAACTAAGAAAGTTGCAATAAGAGATTATGGTATTAACGGTTTGAAGTCTATTGACTAGATGAATGAGCACTAATTTCCTTTATAATATGCTTAAAGAAACAATATAAGTTACTCTCAAATAGGAATGCAACATAGGCCTATGACTTACCTGCAATCATGTTATCTCTAGTCTACTTGGCTATAGTATATTAATTAATCAGTAACAAGTGCCATGAAGAAATTTGGTTCTTTCGTTGTGGTAATGTTGATTGTAGTAAATTCTCCGCAAGGAGTGATGCTAAAACATTTTACGTGTTAACGTTCGGTATACCAGATACATGTTACCAAAACACACTCGACGATGTACGGATATAAGTACATACCTTCACTCATACAATAGTTTATAACGGTTCAACATTTGACCCTTATTCAGATTTCTGTGGGCAAAGAAGAAATTAATTGGCCATCATTGACAAACATACTGATAACACTTAACCGTAAACTTCTTTATTTGCTAGATACATTTAAAACAAACCAAAACAGCCATTTTGATTTATTACGAGAAGTATATATTGACATTTCAATTACCGAGATAAAAAAGTTGCCATAAATAATGTCGTTTATCAATTAACGCTTTGTATCACATTGTAGTTATTAAAGTATGTTCGACTATATTAGTATCAAGCACTAGACTTTATCTAATCTCTATGCATAAAATTTCAGTATCTTCTTGTTATACACCGTTCTAAAGTTACAGGACACTGCAGGAACGATATTACTTTGACAAAATGCAAACATTTTGTGAAGAAAAACTAATTGTAAATGAAAACGTAAAGATGCATGATAAAGCTAAGTATGAGATATAGCAACATAAATGTAAAAGATTGTTGACTCGATTGTCAAATGGAAACTCAAAATGCCAAGTCGACAAGAACTCAATTGATACAATTAGCAGCAAATAAATAAAACAAGAACATGTCGACAGATATGTTGCTCAAAAAATTTAAGAAAATATTGTAACATAGGCAATATACACAAAACAAAAAAATAATGAATTAAAAACTAAGCTGAGAATACAAAGGACCATTTAATTATTTAATTTATTTATAACTACAAATTTGAGCCCAAAACAAGTGAATCACTAAAAAAGAAAAAGACAAATGCAAGAACGTTAAAGAAATAAAAAAGGTTAGTGCTGCAAAAGTTATGAAAACTTTCTTATTTGTGTATAACGCGGTTTCAGACAAGAATGAACAGCAACACAGCAAGACAATTTAGGGCCTTTGGAGTCTGACAAAGTTCAACGTTGGTTTAATTGTGAACGCTTCATAAGCAAGTGACACCGGTAGACAAGGACAAATTGAGTAGGCGGTCTGCTATATCTAAAAGAGGTCCAATTGGAAAGTAGTATGCATCATATGAAATGTGTTTCCTATGCGGTATAGCATAGTTTGCACTATTAATGAAACGAACCAAACAGCGATAACGTGTGTCGTTATGTGTGTATTGTTATCATTGTCCAAACTGACTTCCACTTATTGTTTTCTAGACAACTGATCAAAAAACACATCTTAATACAGTATACAAGAATATTATATTAGCAATGAGGTCACTCAAACGCGCGGCTATCGATCAATTTTACACGACAAAGTGTATATTGTCGGCTAGTTTGACAAATCCAAACCAGTTATACGTCACAGGTTTGAATACAATCTTTATTTGTGTTTAACACCAAATAAAAAAATGTGCTGCAGTTAAGATTTCTTCAAGATACCTTAGCCATAAACCTTATATAACACATATACAGATGCTGTAGAAATGAAGTTTTTTTTTTGTTACTGAGTAGATTGCAATAGTTTCCTTTATGTATTTCACATGTGAATACGTAAGTTTTTTTTTTTTTTGCTACAGAATGTTCAGCTTTGACCCAAACGAGACTTGTAGTAGTCAATTTGACGCTAGGGACGCGAATGTTGTGTAAACGTACATGTAGGGTTTTTTTTCTGCATAAAAGAGCATCCAGCAATTTCCACAACAGATCTATCTACAAATTCGAAAGCACTACACTACCCTAACATTTACTCGGAAATAACTCTCTTTATACTTAGAAATTACCAAATTTTGGAGGATATTAAAAGTTTTCAACAAGGCGAACCTTACGTACTTCAACCAGGAAGCTGTGGAGAAGAGGGGGTTTTCATCGGCCTCGAACCATCTGCCTTAGACGCAAACATCTCATGCTGGGGTGATATCAGTGAGTATTTATTATATGCGCTTGACACTTACTCTGTTTACTTATCACCATATAGACTTATACTGCAAATATGTTTATCAATGGATACAGCATGTGATGTCTATAATGATGAGCTGTTGTCAAGTCTAGTCAGTCCGAGTCTTAGACACGTCAAAGTCCCTACTATGTATATGCACTCTATACCGATTCCACACATCTACCCCGACCCCATCATCCCAACCACACTTCTGCCCCCGCCATGCCTATATATTCTTCAAACGTGTTTGATGTATTCACAGATATATGGATAGAGGTTCGGCATATATTCTCCTTGAGATATGCTATGTAGCCATTGAATATCATATAGACAGACAATGTATGGAAGGAAAGTAAATAGTAAATATATCAGTCAGATGGCCGTTCTCCAGTATGGAAACATTCAGGTGCCCTAGAAATGTCAGTCTATCATAATTATGTAGCAACATAATCTAGATGAATGATCCAACCATGCTTTGGAGTACATCTTTAGTTGAAAAATAGCGGAGGCAAAAACATCATCTTGCCCCATACCCCAACATGTTCTTTTTGCTTATTACTTGTTCTACCTCTAAAAAGCTGTATCCCACCCTACTCGAAGCCTAAAACAACAAGAACTGTATTTGAATGTAAATACGCAATATTTAAGTGTGTATGGAGTGCTTGCAGTATTATGAACTATTTGGTTGTTCATGGTGTTATTTTTTGGGGCGGACAACACACCAGGGAGTATATAAAATTTAAACTGCATGAAGAGAAGGCAAGTTTAGAAGGCAAGTGTTTGGGTTATATTGAAGGAGCTTTTTTTGTTTTGTATGAATGCCTAAAGTCAACTAAAAGTAAATCAGTATTGTTAAATGAAGCATGTAACAACATGGCAACTACCATAGTTGTGTCATTTGTTAAAACCAGTTAAATTAGTTAGGCCAATAACACACAACATGGACACACATGTATACCCAACCATCTGATCAAGCCGAAGTGCAGGTATCACACTGGTTAATAATTTTCAGTGTCAAATAATGGATACTGTTAGTATTTTAAGCAACTGATACATAAAAAACAGACACAGTGCACCATATGCACTAATTAACAACTATGGGACTCGTGTAAAATGATTATCATGCATGATGTTTCTTTCAAACAACTGTATACTGTACCAGCTATGAATACCGGGTGCTTAGTAGCACGGAGAGTTCTTAATTGACGTACTAAAGGATTTGATGGACAATATCTATTAAGTAACCCCCCCCCCCCCCCAAAAAAAAAAAACACTCACTTGTACGCGATTTCAAGATGTGTATTACCTCAGAAATAAAATAACCCCCCAAAAAGATATTCTTCTGTTCCCACAAAACGTACAGTTGAGAAGAATCTGACCCGAAGGGCTCTGCCGTGTCAAGTCCGTTGATACCCTGAAATGACAAATTTGTCTGCTTGCATTCAGTTACTTTGTACGTTGTTTGCCATGGACAGGCTAATTCACTGATGAACAACTGGGAGTCCTTTAATATGGTGATTATTGTAATTCTGGCATTTCAATCAAACTTGAATATTTGCAGGTGATATCTTCTGAAGTATGCTAGGCGTCACGTTGGGTCGCCAGCAAGTATTGTGCAAAGGTAGATGAAAGAAATCTCAGGAGAAGATAACCTTACCTTCGCAGTTGGAAGCATGGTTCGCAACGCAATTCCGTATAGTAATAATAATAATAATGAACAGTTCTTATATAGCGCAACTACGATAAAGTCTCGCCGCGCTGTACTTAACCCTGGTCATTGGTAACTTGTCACTCCTACGCACCAAACTTTGCACAATTCAAAAAATCTCTCTTGGGGCACCACAGTGCACCACAGTGCACCACAGCCACGTGTCCCACTTCCCATAGGGTGCAGCCACAAACCGGCGGACGCAACTATATTTACAAGTCACCTCGCAAGTCCCCATTTATACACCTGGGTGAAGAGAGGCAATGGAGATAAAGTGCCTTGCCCAAGGACACAACGCAATCATCTGGCCAGGGCTCGAACCAATAATCCTTAGTTAACAAGTTCACTGCCTTAACCACTTGACCCAACGCATGCATATACACACGTACTGGTGGTTGTGCTGATATATACTAAATTTGGCTAACTAGCTGCATTCTCCAGGTTAAAAGGCCGATAGCGATATTACATGTACAAACTTGCACCACTCAAATTCAAATTCATGCAAGTATTAATAGTCACACTCTTGCAAATTTCTTTTGTAGCCATATTGTAGTGAAATTACATCTAGAAGCAAGACATCATTCACCAGTAACAATTTATTCGGGTTTAAAAGCTGTTTTAAGTGATATATGAGGTGTGCCGTTGAGACTACTTTGCAAAGCGTACAAGGAGCGGTGGTGGAACGCCGTGACAGGCTCAGAATGAGTTGCCTATGCAGCTAGCCTCTGAAAGTGTTATTGTAAAGAAACTATATGAAAGTTGAAGTTTCAACGTCTAGTCATGTAGGTACCTTAGTGAGGGCGCTTGTGAGCGCCGTGACATACAGACCCTAAAAAGTTGGCTAACAAGTACAAAGCAACAAATACCGTTAGGGTACTAAAGTCTCATTAGTTCTTGTCTACAACCTCCAAAACAGTTGACCTACATCACAGCTAAATATAGCATACACCTATAGTATTAAAAGCCCTGTTGACTTACACACTAAATCACAGAAGTAATGTGGTCTCTAAGTCGAGATATAAGTTCTCACTAACTAAACGCTACTCATCATTGGATAGCTGACAAGTTGGCCATTCAATTTCCCGTATCATAACCATACAGATATTTATGCTATGAGAGCCTGAAGTTTTAGCTGTCGTCTTCCCCTACGTTTTTAATATTTTATGTGGTACTTGTGTATCATTACCTAACAGTGGCATAATTTTCTTGATTCTTCGAAGTACTGCTTTTTATTATTTGTTACTACATATAGCAGTTTCTTGATTCAAGTAATTGGGTTTGAATTAGCCAGTAAAAGTAGAAGCAGAATCACGTTTGCAATAACACAATCGTAACAAGCAAGCATCATTGATGTACAGTTCGGCATACAGGGTTAGCAGAACTGCAGTATAAGTTACGTTGCATATACTGGACCAAATGTATGGCAGGTATAATTGCTTTTAGCCTTACAATTCTGCAATAAGTCACAGTACAAATCTTGTTAAAGCAGGCATAAATAGCACGTTTGAGTCTGATGTTGTTTTCGAAGAACTTGACTATTCTGGAGCTAGTTAGTATTGTGACCGCGTCGTTTTCTTCGGGTGTACCCCTAGACCTTTCTCGGTTGATTGATTCTTGAGACAATTCAGGAGAACCCAATATGTAACAAAGATCCTGATTACTACTGGCAATCAACAATTTCATTTGGCTGATATTGATGATGACGTATCAAGTATTTTCAGTGCTAAAACTCACCTTGAACCCAAGTTTGAAGATTTCGTGATATTGAAAGCAGCTAAGCAGATGCTAAATCTACATGGTGTTGATAAAACGATTTTTCCTGAGCTGTTTGACTTGCTGACCCTTTTGGCACAGGGTAACCATGAATTAAACAGAGATTTTAACATTTGTGAACATAGGCAGTGTCTACAACACTGTTGTTTGGTGAATATGTGACTTAAACTGTTAAAGACATATGCGAAAGCATTGAAATGAGTTAAAAAGTGCCTCGTTGTGGTAAAGGTTATGGATATGTGGTAAAGGTTATGGTTTGGAACTGCAGTCATTTCAAAAGGACACACAAGGACTTTTTAATCAAACAGGTTAGATATATTTAAACTCTTATCATGTGTGCATAATATGTGGTCGTTTGAAACCAATAACCATGCTTATAGGCAGAGATATATTGCAAACTGAGTTTGCCAATAATTTGCCTCACAAGTTCACATCATCTTTGGTGGTCATAATGTCGTTGATTGTCCTCAGTATGATTTAGAAAAAGCTGAACTGTTGAATAAAGGTGTCATTTCTACTTTATTTCTTCAGTTACCGATTATTTAGCGGAAAACTGTTCAAGTAGACTGATTCTTAATCTCAAAACATTAATGAGTCTGTCGAAGGCGGAGATGGGGTGTGTATCAGGAGGATTAGTTCGATATTCCCCGGAGATGGGGTATACACCGGGAGGATTAGTTCAATAAATTCCCCGAATGATTGTTATAATGCCTCGGTTGAGCCATGCCCCCACTCCTTGTGCATGCCACTGGTCTATATTCGTAGAGTCTCCCCGTCTTTAGTACATATCAGCCCAGCTTGAATGTTAACAATCCTTACATGAGTATTTTATCTGATGGGAGGGTTATCCAAAGGATATCATAAAATCTTCTTTAATGCTTAAATCCTAAGCTTATCTCAAATACACACTAGTTGGGATCTTGGTTCTCACTATTGTACATTCTCCTCCAATTTTAAGGCGGAAAACCGCACAGTTACACCTTAAAAGTTTCCAACAAAGAGGATCCTCAGTACATTATGTAAATTCCAATATTTGAATGTTTTTTCCCCCAACGTTACCGATACTCATAGCTGGTACAGTAACTACTGTTTATGTCCTGCAACACAAATTGCCGTGTTACGAACACAAAGTAGTAATTACTGATGCACGGTTGGGTCAATAAATCTATACAACCGCATGTCCGATTTAGTTCATACTTGAGTTGGTGATATGACTACCGTATATGTAATATATACATTTTCTTTACAACAATAATTTTAACGTCGTTAAAATTCATGATGGTTAGAGGTTAATGGGAAATTGTCAAACACAGTTTGTAAAAATGATGTCTCAACAACCACAAGCTTTATTCGTATGATCTTGGACATTTATGTTCATAAACTTTGTTGACATGATAACATTATGAAAAAGTGAAAAAACTTCCAACGTCCAGAGGTTCGAAACCAATAAGGAATGTGGTCATTTCACTGTAGGCATTTGACTCTGTATTGAACAATGCTACTTCTGTTTTGGTGACATACTTGCCTTACTCTAGAGATCAATCATGATGCTAACCAACTCGAAATCATTTGTGAATCATAAGGCCGGATCTCGATAGAGATACTCTGAACATATTGTTAGTACATTAATAATTTTAGTACAGAAGTGCAGAAAAAATACATATGTAC